>NC_060890.1:5755654-5848154 GCF_014805685.1 Silurus meridionalis | reverse complement strand
AGGGGCAGCACCAGCGAGTGCTGAAGTCAACACGACTCGTGTCCCGTTCACACTGCGGCGTGGCGAACGCCAAATTCGACTGCTCTACTCTATTAGCTCCTTTAGTTGTCCATTTTAACCGAAGTGATTTAGAATGTAAGAAAAAACGTTTACACATTTATTTTTGCGAAAGAGTGTGCATTGAATTAAAAAAAAGTCATGTTGGCAGCGTTGGGATTCAAACCCACGCCCCCGAAGAGACTGGAGCCTTAATCCAGCGCCTTAGACCGCTCGGCCACGCTACCGAATATGCATCAGCTATAAAACCCGTGGGTACTGTAAACTTTCCATAGTAGCCTATCAAAATTTTATTTTGGACTGGTAATAGTATATCATACCCACAACCATGTAGTTGAGACAAGGTCCTGGAATTAATCTGGCATATCAGCAACTCAGAGATGTTTAATAACTGAGTTTTTAATTAACAGCTTGGTTGAATATAAAGAAACATCTTGGCAGCGGTGGGATTTGAACCCACGCCCCCGAAGAGACTGGAGCCTAAATCCAGCGCCTTAGACCACTCGGCCACACTACCTAGCCTCTGCGATGTCTAAAACCTCTCTGTCGGTACCTTAAACTTTCAATAGTAGCCGTCATCAGCAATCAGGGAGGATGTAGCAGGCGGAGCAGGGGGTTGGGTAGTGAAGAGAAGATGTTGTGGAGCTTACGAGGATCTAGTGCAGAGGCCTTGAGCAGAAGTCACATCCGAAGGAAATATGGTCAGGAGTGCATGTTAAGATGCGAGGTCCGCATAAAGGTGTGATTTCTTCCACTGCCTCGTTGCTGATCTCGACTTTCCATCAAGCATTTTTTTTTTTTTTAACACAGTCAACCCCCGATAATTCGCGGTTCAGAACTCCCAGTATGGACAATTCGCAAGTTCTTATTTGGAACCAAACTAACAGCAAGTGGTGAAATATCTTAAGATTTGTGGGAATTGCAGCGTGACCCGTGTTCAGGAAAGTTAGGAATGACATTTTAAACGATGTATTTGGTCAAATATTGTGCAATATTACTTTTATAAAGTGACATAATGTCTAGATGATTTCAATAAGGTACCATAGGGGCAGCACCAGCGAGTGCTGAAGTCAACACGACTCGTGTCCCGTTCACACTGCGAAAGCGTGGCGAACGCCAAATTTGACTGCTCTACTCTATAAGCTCCTTTAGTTGTCCATTTTAACCGGAAGTGATTTAGAATGTAAGAAAAAAACGTTTACACATTTATTTTTGCGAAAGAGTGTGCATTGAATTAAAAAAAAGTCATTTTGGCAGCGGTGGGATTCGAACCCACGCCCCCGAAGAGACTGGAGCCTTAATCCAGCGCCTTAGACCGCTCGGCCACGCTACCAAATACGCATTGGTTATAAAACCCGTGGGTACTGTAAACTTTCCATAGTAGCCTATCAAAATTGTATTTTGGACTGGTAATAGTATATCATACCCACAACCATGTAGTGGAGACAAGGTCCTGGAATTAATCTGGCATATCAGCAACTCAGAGATGTTTAATAACTGAGTTTTTAATTAACAGCTTGGTTGAATATAAAGAAATATCTTGGCAGCGGGGGGATTTGAACCCACGCCCCCGAAGAGACTGGAGCCTAAAACCAGCGCCTTAGACCACTCGGCCACACTACCTAGCCTCTGTGATGTCTAAAACCTCTCTGTCGGTACCTTAAACTTTCAATAGTAGCCGTCATCAGCAATCAGGGAGGATGTAGCAGGCGGAGCAGGGGGGTTGGGTAGTGAAGAGAAGATGTTGTGGAGCTTACGAGGATCTAGTGCAGAGAGGCCTTGAGCAGAAGTCACATCCGAAGGAAATATGGTCAGGAGTGCATGTTAAGATGCGAGGTCCGCATAAAGGTGTGATTTCTTCCACTGCCTCGTTGCTGATCTCGACTTTCCATCAAGCATTTTTCTTTTTTTAACACAGTCAACCCCCGATAATTAGCGGTTTAGAACTCCCAGTATGGACAATTCGCAAGTTCTTATTTGGAACCAAACTAACAGCAAGTGGTGAAATATCTTAAGATTTGTGGGAATTGCGCAGCGTGACCCGGTGTTCAGGAAAGTTAGGAATGACATTTTAAACGATGTATTTGGTCAAATATTGTGCAATATTACTTTTATAAAGTGACATAATGTCTAGATGATTTCAATAAGGTACCATAGGGGCAGCACCAGCGAGTGCTGAAGTCAACACGACTCGTGTCCCGTTCACACTGTGAAAGCGTGGCGAACGCCAAATTCGACTGCTCTACTCTATTAGCTCCTTTAGTTGTCCATTTTAACCGGAAGTGATTTAGAATGTAAGAAAAAAACGTTTACACATTTATTTTTGCGAAAGAGTGTGCATTGAATTAAAAAAAAGTCATGTTGGCAGCGGTGGGATTTGAACCCACGCCCCGAAGAGAGTGGAGCCTTAATCCAGCGCCTTAGACCGCCGCCACGCTACCGAATATGCATCAGCTATAAAACCCGTGGGTACTGTAAACTTTCCATAGTAGCCTATCAAAATTTTATTTTGGACTGGTAATAGTATATCATACCCACAACCATGTAGTTGAGACAAGGTCCTGGAATTAATCTGGCATATCAGCAACTCAGAGATGTTTAATAACTGAGTTTTTAATTAACAGCTTGGTTGAATATAAAGAAACATCTTGGCAGCGGTGGGATTTGAACCCACGCCGCCAAAGAGACTGGAGCCTAAATCCAGCGCCTTAGACCACTCGGCCACACTACCTAGCCTCTGCGATGTCTAAAACCTCTGTCGGTACCTTAAACTTTCAATAGTAGCGGTCATCAGCAATCAGGGAGGATGTAGCAGGCGGAGCAGGGGGGTTGGGTAGTGAAGAGAAGATGTTGTGGAGCTTACGAGGATCTAGTGCAGAGAGGCCTTGAGCAGAAGTCACATCCGAAGGAAATATGGTCAGGAGTGCATGTTAAGATGCGAGGTCCGCATAAAGGTGTGATTTCTTCCACTGCCTCGTTGCTGATCTCGACTTTCCATCAAGCATTTTTTTTTTTTTTAACACAGTCAACCCCCGATAATTCGCGGTTCAGAACTCCCAGTATGGACAATTCGCAAGTTCTTATTTGGAACCAAACTAACAGCAAGTGGTGAAATATCTTAAGATTTGTGGGAATTGCGCAGCGTGACCCGGTGTTCAGGAAAGTTAGGAATGACATTTTAAACGATGTATTTGGTCAAATATTGTGCAATATTACTTTTATAAAGTGACATAATGTCTAGATTATTTCAATAAGGTACCATAGGGGCAGCACCAGCGAGTGCTGAAGTCAACACGACTCGTGTCCCGTTCACACTGCGAAAGCGTGGCGAACGCCAAATTCGACTGCTCTACTCTATTAGCTCCTTTAGTTGTCCATTTTAACCGGAAGTGATTTAGAATGTAAGAAAAAAACGTTTACACATTTATTTTTGCGAAAGAGTGTGCATTGAATTAAAAAAAAGTCATGTTGGCAGCGGTGGGATTCGAACCCACGCCCCCGAAGAGACTGGAGCCTTAATCCAGCGCCTTAGACCGCTCGGCCACGCTACCAAACATGCATCAGCTATAAAACCCGTGGGTACTGTAAACTTTCCATAGTAGCCTATCAAAATTTTATTTTGGACTGGTAATAGTATATCATACCCACAACCATGTAGTTGAGACAAGGTCCTGGAATTAATCTGGCATATCAGCAACTCAGAGATGTTTAATAACTGAGTTTTTAATTAACAACTTGGTTGAATATAAAGAAACATCTTGGCAGCGGTGGGATTTGAACCCACGCCCCCGAAGAGACTGGAGCCTAAATCCAGCGCCTTAGACCACTCGGCCACACTACCTAGCCTCTGCGATGTCTAAAACCTCTGTCGGTACCTTAAACTTTCAATAGTAGCGTCATCAGCAATCAGGAGGATGTAGCAGGCGGAGCAGGGGGTTGGGTAGTGAAGAGAAGATGTTGTGGAGCTTACGAGGATCTAGTGCAGAGGCCTTGAGCAGAAGTCACATCCGAAGGAAATATGGTCAGGAGTGCATGTTAAGATGCGAGGTCCGCATAAAGGTGTGATTTCTTCCACTGCCTCTTTGCTGATCTCGACTTTCCATCAAGCATTTTTTTTTTTTAACACAGTCAACCCCGATAATTCGGTTCAGAACTCCCAGTATGGACAATTCAAGTTCTTATTTGGAACCAAACTAACAGCAAGTGGTGAAATATCTTAAGATTTGTGGGAATTGCAGCGTGACCCGGTGTTCAGGAAAGTTAGGAATGACATTTTAAACGATGTATTTGGTCAAATATTGTGCAATATTACTTTTATAAAGTGACATAATGTCTAGATGATTTCAATAAGGTACCATAGGGGCAGCACCAGCGAGTGCTGAAGTCAACACGACTCGTGTCCCGTTCACACTGCAAAAGCGTGGCGAACGCCAAATTTGACTGCTCTACTCTATAAGCTCCTTTAGTTGTCCATTTTAACCGGAAGTGATTTAGAATGTAAGAAAAAACGTTTACATTTATTTTTGCGAAAGAGTGTGCATTGAATTAAAAAGTCATTTTGGCAGCGGTGGGATTGAACCCACGCCCCAAGAGACTGGAGCCTTAATCCAGCGCCTTAGACCGCTCCTCCACGCTACCAAATACGCATCAGCTACAAAACCCGTGGGTACTGTAAACTTTCCATAGTAGCCTATCAAAATTTTATTTTGGACTGGTAATAGTATATCATACCCACAACCATGTAGTGGAGAAAAGGTACTGGAATTAATCTGGCATATCAGCAACTCAGAGATGTTTATTAACTGAGTTTTTAATTAACAGCTTGTTTGAATATAAAGAAACATCTTGGCAGCGGTGGGATTTGAACCCACGCCCCCGAAGAGACTGGAGCCTAAATCCAGCGCCTTAGACCACTCGGCCACACTACCTAGCCTCTGCGATGTCTAAAACCTCTCTGTCGGTACCTTAAACTTTCAATAGTAGCCGTCATCAGCAATCAGGGAGGATGTAGCAGGCGGAGCAGGGGGGTTGGGTAGTGAAGAGAAGATGTTGTGGAGCTTACGAGGATCTAGTGCAGAGAGGCCTTGAGCAGAAGTCACATCCGAAGGAAATATGGTCAGGAGTGCATGTTAAGATGCGAGGTCCGCATAAAGGTGTGATTTCTTCCACTGCCTCGTTGCTGATCTCGACTTTCCATCAAGCACTTTTTTTTTTTTTAACACAGTCAACCCCCGATAATTCGCGGTTCAGAACTCCCAGTTTGGACAATTCGCAAGTTCTTATTTGGAACCTAACTAACAGCAAGTGGTGAAATATCTTAAGATTTGTGGGAATTCGCAGCGGGAACAGTTGTTCAGGAAAGTTAGGAATGACATTTTAAACGATGTATTTGGTCAAATATTGTGCAATATTGCTTTTATAAAGTGACATAATGTCTAGATGAATTCAATAAGTTACCATAGGGGCAGCACCAGCGAGTGCTGAAGTCAACACGACTCATGTCCCGTTCACACTGCGAAAGCGTCTTGAAGGACAAATTCGACTGCTCTACTCTATTAGCTCCTTTAGTTGTCCATTTTAACCGGAAGTGATTTAGAATGTAAGAACAAAACTTTTACACATTTATTTGTGAAAGAGTCTGCATTGAATTCAAAACGTCATGTTGTAAAGCTTTAGACTGCTTTAAATAGGATTAAAAACGAGTTTCTTATATGGGGACATCGTATGTAGGACGTTTTGGAAACTAGGTGAGGGAGGGTCGATTGAGATGGTTTGAACACGTGCAGTGAAGGGACATGGATTATATAGGAAGGCTGAGGATGAAGCCACCAGGGATTATGAACAAATGAGTTCCATCTTGGTTTAAATTAAAAAAATTCATGATGGCAGGCGAATATACACCTCCAAAGAGGCTGGAGCTTTGATCCAGCGCCTTAAACCGCTCAGCCACACTACCTTTTTAGCAGGCTTATGCTCCAGTAGCTGGAGTAGAACCAGAGTGAGTGTAATGTGAGAATGTGAACACACTCTAACCCTAGATTTCACTTTTCAGGCTGAGGAGACTAAAGTACTTCGTTTGCAGCTCGAGGTTTCTCAAGCCAAAGCAGACATTGAGCGCAGACTTCAGGAGAAGGAAGAAGAGATGGAGGCTGTAAGGTGAACATTTTTTATTTTTAATAAAACAACACAAGGGCTTATTCCAGACAAAAAAAATTATCATGTGTGTCCACTATGATTTATTCAATGTTTTTACCAAACTATTATATCAGATATGTAATTTTCTTACTTGGAAATAGTGATGAATGAAAGAGTGAACCATACAAAACTCCTAAGAGGCCATGCATTATATATTTTTCTTTCTTGTTTGCTTACGATCACGACGTAATTTTCTCGACATAAAAGTTGTTTTCTCATTAGCACAATTAAATTTTCTCATGATCTTGACATCAACATATACTTCTTTTGTTCAGAACTTAATAAATCTAGAAAACAACTTGTGCTGTGGCAAGACAATTATGTTGTGATATCAAGCAAAATAAGTCTTGATTTTCAGAAAACAAGAAAGAAAAACGATGCATGGCCTCTTAGGAATTGAAGAACAAACCCAAGGTGTGAACAATATATTTCAGGAAAATCCATCAGAGGGCACTAGAGTCTCTCCAGGCCAGTTTGGATGTGGAAGTGAAGGGACGAACAGAGGGGGCCCGTCTCAAAAAGAAGATGGAGAGCGAAATAAATGAGCTGGAGCTACAGGTGGACCTTCTCAACAAGAACAACGCAGAGCTGACGAAGACTGTCAAAAAGCTGCAACAACAGATCAAGGTTCAACACATGCAGTGTTTTTTTCCCCTCTGCATTTCTCTGCAGCTTCACAATGTGTCAGTTTCCTTCTTATTATCATTTTATTATAAACCATATATTTGTACTTTTTACAATGGTACACCTATATGGACAAAAGTATCGAGACACCTGCCGTTTCTAGCCATATGTGACCCTTTTTTAAACTGTTACCAATTTTTTTTATTTTACCAACGTTCTTGTGGCTTAATAAGCACAAATCTCCACAAGCACAACATCTAGTGGAGCATCTTCCCAGAAGAGTGAAGTGGAACAAATGAACTCAATGTGGAATGGGATGTTCAAAAAACATACCATGTCATGGTCAGGTGTCCAAAAACTTTTGTCTATGTAGTGTATATTATATGTATGGCTAAGCTAATTATTTCTTACACTCACCCTGTCTTATAAACTCCAGCTGTTGTTTCACATACACTCAACCATCTTACTCGCATTGATGATGATAATTGCCAGATCACTGTGCCCTGTGCAAATCCACACAATTAGCAGAAATTAGCAGTTGGCGGCATCAAATTATAGATATTATATTATGTAAATATTCATTTTGGTTCAGAGTACAGTTAAAACCTATTTTTTTAATCTCAGAAACATTGCAAGACCCTTTTTTGACCCGTTTTTACTCTTTCTGTGCAACCTGGTACCAAATGGTTGGGGACCACTGTTCTATACTGATGATGCCACCTCTAGGGGGCCCCAGAGGGACAAAAATAGAATAGAATAGAATAGAATAGAATAGAATATTAGATAGATAGATAGATAGATAGATAGATAGATAGATAGATAGATAGATAGATAGATAGATAGATAGATAGATAGATAGATAGATAGATAGATAGATAGATACAACTTTATTGTCATTGCATTGTACAGGTACACAGCAATGAAATGCAGTTTGGCATCTACCAGAAGTGCAAAATGTAGCAGTCGTGCAAAAGTGCAGATAAATATCTAGCATATTTACAGTGCGGATAACTATCTGGCATATTTACAGCAGTGGTATATATATTAAGTATATACAGTGAATAAATATAAAGGCTATTTCAGTGCAGAGATGTGTGGACATTCAAAAGTACAGTGAATAAATATAAAGGTGTACAGTAATTAAGAAAAATGTGCAGAAATGAAAGGTTACAGATCACAAGATTATGGCATTAAGGAGTAGAGTGCATCACAGTGAGATCCTTTCTTCACAGATCCCAGCTGGGGTCAGAGCACAGGGTCAGCCATGATACAGCACCCCATAACTAGCCCAGAGAGTTAAGGGCCTTGCTCAAGGGACCAAGAGTGGCAGCTTGGTGCTACCGGGCTTAAACCCCCACCTTCCGATCAGTAACTAGGAGCCTTAACCACTGAGCTCCCACTCCTCCTTAATTAAAGCTGCTATTTAATTTTTTTTAGAAAGCATTTCATTAGCCTATATAATCACATTTGAAAAGGTTTCTTTAAACATTCTAGATTGAAAAGTAAAGCACAGTAAGGATTCCACACTCTCGGGCTATTCAGATGGACAATCCAAAAGCTCAGTAGTTAAGGCCCAAGCAGCCCACCATCAGGACCACCAAACTGCCCCTGTAGCAGTTTCTTGTTTTATAATATAACAATCCAATTCAGCAATTAGCACTTCCACTAGCAATTCCACCATTTCCTATACCTCTGAGAACCTATATTTTAGATGTACCTGAAACATAAGCATGGCCACTGAGTAAAGATAGTAGACTGTACGTACTAAAAAAATTATTGTAACTGAACAGGGCATTGACATGATTTGACACACTGTATGGTCTCCTTCAGGACCTGCAGGTGCAGCTGGAAGAGGAAGCCCGAGTGCACGAGGAACTGAGAGAGGAACATGCTCTTCTGGAGCGACGCTGCACTCTGCTGGTCACAGAGGGAGAGGAGAGCCGCAGCGGACTCGAAGCAGCAGAGAGAGCTCGCAAAACCCTGGAGACTGAGTTTCAAGAGGCTTTAGAGAAATACAATGACATCAACAACCAGGTGCTAAACCTAAAGCAAAAACAATGTTCAAACTTGATAGTTGCTCTGGACAAAAGTTTGTGGAAACCTGATAACTAGATTCTATGTTGTATTGAATATCCAATTCAATACTGAGTCCCCATTTGCAGCTATTATAGTCTCCACTCTCGTGGGAAGATGATCCACCAGATTGTGGCATGTGTTTGGGGAAGTTCTGCTTATTCATCCACAAGGGTGTTAGTAGTCAGGTCAGGTACTGATTGAGGTGAGGAGACCTGGGGTGCAGTCAGCATTCCAATTCCTTTCAAAGGTGTTTAGGAAGGTTGAGGTCAGAGCTGTATAGCAGGAGATCTTCCACTTCAAACCATGTAAACCATATCTTCATGGAGCTGGCGTTGTGTGCAGTGACATTGCCATGCTGGAACAGGCAATATGCTACCACATCCAAAGACATCTTGTACAATTGTGAGCCCCTAAAAATCGTGGTCACATTCTGGGGTAGAACATATGACTTAAAAAGTCAGGTGTCTCAATGCTTTTGCGTAGTCCTCATTAATTTATCCTCGTTATTAAGAACATAGTGTAACTGTTTCTGTTCTGACCGCTCAATGCAGTTACAGTCAGCCTGCAGCGGGAAACGGAAACTAGAGGTGGATCTTCAGCAGGTCACCCAGGAGCACGAGGAGCTGCAGAATGAACTGAGAGGAGGAAATGATAAGCTCAAGAAAGCTGTATGTGAGGTATGATGCTGTATTTGCATTGTCTGTTTATGTTTTGGTGATTGAGGGTGTAAAAGCTTTGGATGAAATCTGTGGATGTTGCCTGCTGTGTTCAGTACAGTGCTGGCAGAGGGAAACAAAATCCTATTACTTACACGATTGGTTGTGAATTTTAGTCTATTCAATCTTAAAAAAACAGTCATGACACAAGGACACACTGAGAAATTTAGTTTGAAATTTAGTTTGAACAGAAGCTGTGCAGTATCTTTATATAAAATGTATAGGTGTGTTATAGACATTCATTTTGATATTAATCCATATGGTGTAACTAATCAAATTGAATTGACAACAAGAACCAACATGGCTTGAACTTGACGTGAAGACCTTTTTTTGCTTGTTTCATGTATTTTGAGGCCCTCGGCAAATTTTGATTGGTCTATCTGATTTATAAATACTTTTCATCGAGACTTCAGAATTGTCTAATTTCATCAAATTGTTTATAATGCTAGTAATTAACATTTTCATTACAAATAAGAAAGAATTGTATGATTATAAAATCAAGAGAGATGGCTTATCGATAAAATCCCCATTGCTATGTAGTTATCAGTGCTAAAAGTTCCAGAAGAACATCTCAAACTCCACCATGATGCCTTTTTTTTTCTGTGCAGGCTGCACGAGTGGCTGAGGAGCTGCGGGTGGAGCAGGAGCACAGCATGCATATGGAGCGTGTGAAGAAGGGCTTGGAGGCTCAACTCAAAGACATGACGGTCAGGCTGGATGAGACCGAGCAGCTGGCCATGAAAGGAGGAAAAAAGATTATTCAGAAGCTGGAAAGCAGAGTAAGTGCTAGAAATTCACAGGATTATTCATATCAACTTTACTGGAGTACAAAGAGGCACACAATTATTTTTTATCATAACTCAGCAACTACTTCTGTGCAAACATTTGGGCACTTTCTGCAATCGTGTTTGTTCTGCAGGTGAAGGAGTTGGAGCTGGAATTGGAAACCGAGCAGAAGAAACACACCGAGACTGTGAAGATGCTGCGGAAGAACGAGCGGCGACTCAAGGAGCTCCTTTTCCAGTCTGAAGAGGATCAGAAGAACCAGCAGAGAATGCAGGAGCTGCTGGAACGGCTGCAGATTAAAATGAAAACCTATAAGAGACAAGTCGAGGAGGCGGTATGAAGAAAATCATTCTTAAACAAACGAATGAAAATGAAAATGAGAGTCAGGAAGTGTATGATCTTTTTTGATTGGTATGCATACAGTGTTTACTTCATTCTAACTCCAGAGGAGGATATTAATTGAGAAGTTATACAGCAGTGTAGGTGTAAGCATTAATTCAATTCACAGAAAGGACTCGAAGGAAGCAGTTTTATATAGATACAGTATCTCACAAAAGTGAGTACACCCCTCACATGTCAGCAACCATTTTAGTAGATCTTCTCGAAGGACAAAACTATTACTAGAAATACTTGTATACATATTTTAGAATAGTCAATGTGCAGCTTGTATAGACATACAGATTTACTGTCCTCTGAACTGTTTATCTTTTAAAAAAAAGATATCTACTTTTTTTTTATATTAGTAGGGAGGTAGTAGCCAAATGATTTGGACCAAAGAGCCGGTTTAAAAGGCAATGGAAAGAAATAAAATTAAGGCAACAATAAAAAAGGCAGATCGCTACTAGTGGTCAAAAATGGAATTACATGTAAACTGTTTCGTGTGAAATGAATAGTCTTAAATGCATTATTATTGGTGTAAATATCTACTTTGTCCTGTGGAGAAAAACAAATCGGGTACATTATAAGCGCTATGAAGTATCGACCGAAACTCAACATCGATCCTGTAATGACATTCTCTTCCTCTTATTTTATATTCCAATTTAGTCACCAGCAGCTGTGATGAATGAGGCTCTGAGTATGTTTGTATCCACATACGCTAAAGATTCCAGCTGAAATACTCAGCACTCAGTCGATTCATGTGTGCTTGCAGGAGGAGCAGGCTAACGTCAACCTGACCAAGTACAGAAAGACCGTACACGAGCTAGATGACGCAGAGGAGCGAGCTGACATAGCCGAATCTGCTCTCACCAAGATCAGGACCAAGAATAGAGGCAGCTTTGGGAAGGGCTACTCATCAGTACGTCTAACTATGGCAGTATTTTTGCTTACACTAACAAAATACATATATTTGATCTGTTTATACTTAACGCACATCCTGTCGTTTAATTCGTTGCAGGGTTACAGCACGCCATACGCAGGGGTCGTGAGATCACCCAGCTCTGTTGGCTCAGAGGGCCGTGGCGAGAAAATCCTCACCGATGATGACGAATCAGTCAGTTCTCTCATCCCCACTTATCTCAATTCCCTAAAAAAACTGATGATTGACTAAACAAACCTTTTTAACATATGCTGGTAACAACTTTATATTCTCAGTATTATACATTTTTCATTTTCTCGAGAATTGCACAATGAAAAAAGTGGTTGCTTTTGTTCCATACTTCAGGACCCTGGAGCCAAAACACACTATATGGACAAAAGTATTGGGCCACCTGACTTTTTCAGCCATGTGTGGTTCTTCCCCACACTGTTACCACAAAGATAGGGCCACATTATTGTATACAATGTCTTTGGTTGCTGTAGTATGAAAAATTCCTTTGACTTGAACTAGGAGACCCAAACCTGTTCCAGCATGACAATGCCTCTGTGCACAAATCCAGCTCCATGAAGATTGGATATGGTGGAAGATCTTGAGTGGCCTTCTATAGAGCTCTGACCTTAACCCTATTGAACACAAATCTCCACAAGCACACTCCAAAATCTGGAACATCTTCCAGGAAGGGTGGAAGCTATAAAGAGTGGAGGTTATTACAGGGTTTCCGCTGAGTCTTAAAAGTAAATAAATAAGTCTAAAAATTAAAATTAAAAATTTTATAATCTTAAATTCCCTAGATCTTAAATCATTTTAAACAGGTCTTAATGTCCATGTAATGCTTCCTCTAACGATCACTGAAATGCTCCTGCAGTCTCTGTGGTGTAGTACTTATTTCTGTCGCTAGTTCAAATATAAGTTCCTATACATATATAAAATACGACCACAAATGAGACCAACATGCAACAGCCAATCAACTTTCTGCTATTGAACCACGGATGATAACATATTTTTATTTTTCAGCTATGTGGAAGTTTAGCGATACTTTAGGGCTCGATTAATGTCGGTTTGCTAACAATGTTCGTGGGTGTTTGTTTTTGATGAAATGATATAGATCTTAAATTTCATTAATAATGGTCTTAAAAATGTTTTGAAAAAGTCTAAAATCTGATTGGTGAAACCCTGTATTATAATACCAAATGGGGACCAAATGTGGAATGTAAAAAAAAAAAATGAACAAATCTAATGGTCAGGTTTCCGCAAACTTTGGTCTATATAGATACACCAACGTGAGCCTTAAATAAAACAAACGCCACCTTTAATGCCTGAGTCATACAGGAATTATTTGGCCAGCTGTGTGTCATCGCACTATTAGTTCATACGCAGAATAGCTAAACGTTTTGATTTCATTTAGCATCAGTTGTTGAATGCAAAAAACAAAAAGAAAATGGGACACCATGAATCTACAGTATCAGAATAAAACTACTGGGGACAAAGCCAAAGCAGCAACAATGCACTGTCCAATTAAACAACTATTTTTCTTGTTGCGAAAAATGCCAGTAATATTCCTTTAAAGCTACTACAAATAAAAGGAATAATCAAGAATACATTTTTTTTTTAGTTCATTTTTTTTTGTATTTTTCAATGTATGTTTTTTAAAGCTTTATAAAGCAATTGAGTATTTAAAGACATATCACCTATACCAGCAAAAAAATCATGTTTTTCTCTGTGAGTTTACCAGTATACGAGTTAATAAACAATCAGGAAAAATACAGATTACTAAGTGTATTTTTTCCCCCGTGAAATGTATCAGTGTATCGATTGTTTTGTATTTTAACCCCTTATAAATGAAACACTTTCTTTTCACAATAAAAAATAAATAAAACATATATAGTAATGCATTTTTTTGGATGACTTTGGATACATTTTTAAACATGAACTTTATTTCACATATTAAACCAAAAAATAAAAGAGAAAAAAAAAATCAATTGGTTATTTTCATTTTTCATTTACAATCTCTTTCGGACATTTCGGAGTAAACACGTAAACAGAAGTGTACATCAGCAGTCGCAGAATTCATCCTCAAGCTGATAGAAACTGAGAAAATACAATTTGAGATTTCATTTTAACAATAAGCATGAAAACTGTAATTAGTTTCAATAAAATGTTGGTATAACAAACTAGCATAGTGCAAAATCATTTTTAATATATTACCTGTACCTCTTTTATTTTAACATTTGTTCATACACAGCTGTGTGCTTGGAGCCTGTTTTCGGGACATTTCGAAAAATCAGAAGCAAGAGAATTAAGTGTTTGTGTAGCTGTTTTGAGGAACTGTGTCTTGATACAGTTTTTTTTTTTCAGTTGCTTTGGAGCGTTTCTCGAATAATCCTTAATAATCCTTTGTACAAACTGCACAGTACATTGGATACATTTTGCAATACATTTCTTGCAAAAGCCTGAACTTTTCTCACAATCCTCAGTTCATCCTTCAAAAGTAAGTACAGTAAAACCCCGTTGTACGAGCAAACGGAGATCCAAGCAAACCCGCTCGCAAAATTTGACCCCTTTTTCACGAGCAAATTTCGAAGGCACGAGCAAACCCACGCTGCCGGTTCACCGTTTTCGGCGGAGGGTCACATCAGTCGCTTAGTTGATGACGTATCACTCGGTCGCTCTCGTTGTTCAGTGCAACAAAAACGTAACTTTTTTTTTGTTTTATATTTTTATTTCACTAGAAATCTTGAAAAATGTCTCCCAAGAAAATCAGTGATGGTGCTGTGAAAACGAAAGTAAAGTAAAAAACCACTACCACATGAGTAAGTGTTAAATTATGTTTACATTACGGTAATTTGCAGTCTATTTGTTTGTTAAAATAGTCTACAAATACTTTTTAAGTGCAGAAATAAGCGATCGAATGAGATCTCGGAACGGATTAAATCACTTTTACATTCATTTCTATGGGGAAAATTAGTTCGAACGTACGAGCAAATAGACCTACGAGCAATTTTCAAGAAAATGCTCGTACAACAGGGTTTTACTGTATTAGTGTCAATAAACATCTCATTTCCATCAAATTTAAAAGTCCCTTTGTTATTGTTCACAAACAAGATCATCAACATGTTTAGTCATGTTTCAGGATTTCTGGATATAAACTACGGTTTGAATCACAGTGACTGAACACGCACAAAATTTAATTTCCTTCTGTTTGGCATCTATGAATTTCAGCAGCACAAATTCATTTAGTTGATTGCATGTTTGTTTTATATTGAATGCAAAAGACCGAACAGGATTCATACTTTTACTGTACTCTACAAGTGTTCGTTTTTTTCCTAGTTGTTCAGCCATTTTCAGAATTTCTAATTCTATGTTTTGCTCTGTCTGTATTCACTTTCAAATTAAAGGTTCACAAGATTCACCTTTGACCTGTTTTAGAGAACTGGTTGATCATTGGTTGATCTGATGCCGTTCACTCGCCTTCATTAGTGACATTCAAAATTCATCTGCACAATTCATCAATTCAACACATTTACAAAGTTTAATAGATTTAAATTGACAGATTCCGACAACTGGTTTAACCATTTTGCATACAATGAACTAATGCCGTGATGTTTTGGGGGTTGAGACCATTCAGGTGAAACCAGTATAATATATTTTGATCGACATGACAAACAACTAATAATGTAGGAAACAGCAGACAATTGTACATAATCGATTAAATGAATGTACCAAAGGATTCGCAATTTGATCAAAGCAACAAGAAATGTTCTTATGATGAGCAAAAATGACTAAATGATGTGGAGGTTGAACAAGTAGTTTTGAGAATTTAATTTTTGATCTAAAAAATGCTCCGAAGCAACTGAGAAAAACTGTATATATTTATTAAGGGCAATAATATGGTGGCAGCGGTAGCTCTGAGGTTATGAGGTCAAATCCCTGGACTGCAAAAGAGCCAGTTTGGCTTTTGTTTGTAACTATGTCATATGCCAAGCCAAAACATTAGCTGTATTATAGTAAAATACATATTATTATAGTATTTACAGCTGTCAGCTCTCAAGCTCTCAATGAGAAAAAGTATTAGGACACCTGACTTTCTCAGTCTTAAAAAGTTGGAGGCACACACTTGTGTAGGATGTCTTTGGATGCGGTACAATGAATATTACCCTTAGTTAAACTAGGAGACTCAAACCTGTTCCAGTAGGATATGGTGAAAGATCTTGAATGGTCTGCTATGGAGCTACTGAACCCAAATAAGGCCTGCTAGCCACACCTAGATTTGGACCTGACTTTACTACTACCCTCGTGGATAAAAGAGCACAAATCTTCACAACCACATTCTAAAATATAATAGAACATCTTGCCAGAAGAGTGAAACTTTTTATAACTGCCAATGGGGCTAAATGTGTAATTTGATTTCCGAAACGTACATACTAATCTTATGGTCAGGTATCCACATACATTTGTAATTAAAGTATAAGTTGGGATATGTAATTCGAGTGTCAAACTGTACCTGCTGCATGGTTACTAGATAAAAAAAAAAATTACAACAATATGAAGAAAAAATACGAAAAGTATTTTATAATTGAGAGGATCCAAGAGCTGCTGTGAGGATATGAAAGAGGATATGAAAGAGGATATGAAAGAGATTAAAGGTTGTTAAGAAGCCAAACATAAAAAACGGTTATTACAATATATTTACATCACATTCATGAACATGGTATCATATCATGCTCATTTCTCTTACTTGAAATAGTAAAGCGATATTCGTGAACATTCCCATTACAATAAAATTTCGTTACAATATAAAGTTTGCTATCTCTATTTTGTCTGAAGGGTTTTAAACCTTTGGGTTCGACTGTATGCAAATCTGTAGCAGCTTTACATTTACTGTAGCGGTAACATTTAATCGGGCGGTTTTTCAGCCCGATTTTGCATTTACTGAGAAAATAACGTTGTGGTTGTGAGTTGAGATTGGTACATTATATTAATGCTTACTAGTGACTGATTAATTGCCACTACGACCAAAATCACCTGACTGCCAATGTCTGAATTTATGATTATTAAAGTCAGCTATGACACTCTATCACAATCTACAAACTAGACGAAGGCATTTGATGACATAAAACTTTGCGGCAGCTACAAAAAAAAAGATAAGGGCAACAAAACCGAAACAGAAAGACAATGCTTTCGCAATGATTGATAGTGTAAGCGGAACATGAAACGGATGTTCGTCGTATTATCAGACATGTAGAACTTTAATTTTACTGTCTGTACGATTTTATGTCACAACATTTTTGTTATTTGTGTACATGTAAAAAGAAATAATCACAGTTATCTGGCTAAAGGTCTAAAACCATTATAACTGAGCTAATTTGTATTGAAGTGTATTGAAGTGTATTGACGTGACAGAGAATAAGGGCCAGATGACTGTGGCATCACTGGGATTTGAACTCTTAAATTGAGAGTGGAGGAACACGTGAGACACTTTAACAGTGGATTCGTTTGTATAAAAGGTTCTTTAAAAAAAACTGTTTAGTTCAGCCAAGCACTGTCACTTCACTATATCTCTTAAATGAAAATTATACATATATGTGTATCAAAAATGAGGGTGACTAGATTGTGATAGAATCATTAAAACTCTTCTGCGGGAGGGAATTAGGCAGATGCTTTAATCCAAATGGACTTGTAGAGAACTTGTAAAGGGTTAAGAGCCTTGCTCAAGGGCCCAGAAGCTGCAGCTGGGTGACTAGGATTTAAAATCATGACCTTCTGAGTATAAAGCCAACATCATAACCATTGAGCTACCACTTTCCTAGCTAGCAGTCCAGTTATTTTGGTAAAATTTAGAATTTGGGAAAATGCAGAGCTATGTGCATCTATGTTACCTTGTTAAAAAGTGTGTGTGTGTGTGTGTGTGTGTGTGTGTGTGTGTGTGTGTGTGTGTGTGCATATCTGTGTGTGCGAGAAAGAGAACTATTTATACGTTTGTACTTGATCAGAGTCCATCACTAGGTCAAAGTTTAGCAGGGCGTCTGGCTTCAATCTCTATATAAAACACAGCTCTGGGCAGTAGAACTCCGTCTCATCAGAAAGCAGTTTTATTCACATTCCCTTCACTCATTTTCTTCTCCAGTATGATGCTCCTGTTCACGTTCTTGCAAAGAACAATTGGAAAATCCACCTCTTCTATCGGCAACACATTCCCTGCGAGTTAGAGCTCCATGTCCACCGGTCTCACCTCACCCGTCTTGTGCTCCTTTACCCATATCTCTCTGTCTTTGGCTGGATCGACAACTTGGAGTAGTTTGTCCACCGGCTCCATCGTCTGTACAAGGATACGGAACACATTCATACAATATTGTGAATTTTATTAATTTTTTAATAAAAACCTGATATTTACTGTGTGACGATTTTGAAATGTGGTTTGATACAGCAGGTCATGTGTGAAGATTCTCACCAGTGTATTATTACTTTTTGTCTATTTATGTGTGTAGGTTTGTGCTTTTGAGGACTGGTGTAGCTATAAAAAGAGCGACATAGCTGGCGGATTTTGCAACAAGCATATACACTGATAAGGCGTAACTTTTGTAGCCACCGATCAGGCATAAAATTATGACCACCTGCCTAATATTGTGTTGGTCCCCCTTTTTGCTGCCAAAACAGTTCTGATCCACCGAGCATTAACACCATTAACTTCTTCAGCAGTTTGAGCTACAGGAATCATCCAAACGGACCAGCCTTCACTTCCCACGTGCATCAATGAGCCTTGGCACCACTGTTTCTCACCACTTTTGATAGATACTGACCACTGCAGATCAGGGACACCCCACAAGAGCTACACTTTTGGAGATGCTTTGACCCAGTCATCTAGCCATCTTGTCAAACTCGCTCAAATCCTTACACTTGCCCATTTTTCCTGCTTCTAACACGTCAACGTTGACGACAAAATGTTCACTTGCTGCCTACACTATCCCTGGTTATGCCTGGTCGGTGTATACCTGTGAACTTGAACTTGCTGTTAGCTAGGAATACGCCCTTTTTCTGTCAGTTTGTTTTATTGAGCTGAGTTTTTGGAAGTTCCTTATAAAGCTTAACAAACACAACCACAGGCCTCTGCTGAACTTCCTTTCCACTGTTACACACCACAGATGTATGTATGTATGTATGTATGTATGTATGTATGTATGTATGTATGTATGGATAGATAGATAGATAGATAGATAGATAGATAGATAGATAGATAGATAGATAGATAGATAGATAGATAGATAGATAGATAGATAGATATTACCATATGCATATTAGATAAACCATATGCTGCGATTTTCTAGACTAATACAGGTAGTTTTCTGCTAGGCCATATGTTAATTTTCGATTTTTACAAATTACTATGGGGTCATCAGAACACATCTCTATCGCAACTCAGGGCATGGGCGTAAATCCCTGGGGGGGACGGAGGGGACATGTCCCCCCCATCCGAGGATTTCCCCCCCAAAAGAATTATTAAAAAAATATTGCACTCTCTATTGTGAAAAATATATGTATGTATACCTAAATAATTGTGTAAGTAGAAAAAAACCCGCAAAAAAAATGCATTTAGAAACAGTTGAGTCCCCCCTCCCCTTCCTCACAGTGGTTTAATCCACTGCCTGCGTTCCCAGTTCATCTCACCTTCTCTACACACACGAGTCAGGTGTGCGGTTCATCTCACCTTCTCTACACACACGAGTCAGGTGTGCGGTTCATCTCACCTTCTCTACACACACGAGTCAGGTGTGCGGTTCATCTCACCTTCTCTACACACACGAGTCAGGTGTGCGGTTCATCTCACCTACTCTACACACATGAGTCAGGTGTGTGTCTGTGGCTCAATTAATGTTCAACTCCATTAAGTAGGGTATTTTATTCACTTTAAATAAAGCCATTTTCTCTTAATGTAGTTGATGCAGATAAATTAGTTGCGGCAAAAATGCTGATTAGCGATGTAATTCTCCATGAATCTGCTCTATTAGTGATTAAAATATGACTTATCTAGTGAACGTTAGCTTGTTTACAATAGCTTGTAGCATAGTGCACTGACACTAACACACCAAAGCCGTTTCCCATGCAGTGTTTTATTTGGGACGACTTGGTATAATGTTAACATTAACACACAATTAGCATATTGTTTATCTGTGCATTTACTAAATGAGCACTGTGCTACATCTGAACTGACCCCACTGTATTTTTATAATCAATTTCTATTCTGTTCTTAAGTGTCTTCATTAATTTTAAATAAAATTGTAACCCTTTTTTAATTCCTTGTTTTGCTTTGTAATTAAACCTGAGAAAAACTTTGAAAATAACCATAATGACGCAGTCTGCATGCTACAATAATAATGATAAAAGCAAAGTTTTTCACTGTGGGGACACTGTGTCTTTATAAATACAATTTGACTGTATTATTTGTCCCCCTTCAAAAATGTGCTCATGAGAAATTTTATATTTATTGTCCCCCCCTACTGTTAAATAAAAATTTACGCTTATGACTCAGAGACTACCTATATATGTTCCCAAATAAAGACTTACGCTTTGGTTGAACATGTCCGTCTCGTGCCGCAGCGTCGTGTACTGGCAGAGGTGTTTTCGAATGACTTCTATCCGCTCCACTTCAAGTCTCTCCAGCTCCTACGGATACCAGAAATGCGTGGACAATGTCATGACGATATTTAATAAGGATTATTTTACTCTTACAGAGAAGACATGGTGTCTCACCAGACCAGTAGTGACCATCTCCTCGAACCATTTAGACTGAGACTGGTTGTACAGGTCAACACATCGCATCAGATCATCACCTGTGGTGAGAAAACCCAATTATCCATTATCAGCTTTAATGCAGTATGCTAAAACCTTTCAAATACACCCTAAAATAATTGTTTAATAATCTTTAATAATCATTTGATGAGGTAATGTTTTAATAAGTAATTTTTTAGGCAAGAATGTGTTTTTTTTTGTCATGCAAACTGGCAGCCTAACGTAAGAATTCTGTCTTCAGTAAATTCATTTAAACCTCACGACCACAATACTTACCACCTTGACACTGACAATCTGATAGAAAAAATATTTCAAAATAGAGTTTGTACCTATAAATTCCAATCAAGTTTATTTCTATAGCGCTTTTTACAACAGACATTGTCTCAAAGCAGCTTTACAAAATTTAACAGTCAAGGTGAACGGTGTGTATTTATTCCTGATGAGCAGCCATGATGACTGTGGCAAGGAGAAACTCCCTTAGATGTTATGAGGAAGAAACTTTGAGAGGAACCAGACTCAAAAGGGGAACCCATCCTCATTTGGGTGACATCAAGAGTTTGATCATAAATCTTTCAACAATACAGAACACTGAAGAGTGAGAACTAACGTGAGCACTGGAATGTAAGATTATGAGTAATGTCCTTTCTACAGTCTTATACAGTCATTTGTGGTTATAAATCTAGGAGCTACTGAGCAACTCATAAAATAGCTTAACATTTGTGATCATCACAGATCCAACCCAAGCTACTCCATGCCAGAGCCTTTAAACACTCAAGGAGGTCCAGTGTCCAAACTCCACATGAAGTGGGATGCAATTGGCACTGGTACGTCTCTAGATGGTTCGGGATGTTTGCGGGGTCGGCATCTACTTCTTGAAAGGTCCACAGTCTTCATAAGGTGGGACGTGACTGTGGCTGTAGCAACCTCAAATTACATAGAAATGTTTGAAAAACTATTCTATTATTGTATTATTCATTTAAAGTACTTCACAATTTCTGTTAAGTTTACTGTACAGTTCATGTACACTTCCCATTGAAAAAAGGAACCATCAAAGGGAGAGTCAAAACCTTACGATTTTTGTTACTTGCGAGGGGTCATAGAACGAGTATCTAGGTTTCACTGTATTTGAAAGAAAATGTTTAAAGCTACCTACTGCAATTTAATTGCAAGTTCAATGAGCAAAGTTTACCACTAGAGGACGCCAAAAGACACAATTCTTAACCATGCCACTGAGTGAGAAACATGCTTGTGTAAATACACAACCGATTATTGCTGGTAGAAAAGTCATTTAAGAATATTAGGGACAAAAGTTTGTGGACACCTGACCATGAATCAAATGTGGTTTCTGAACATCTAATTCCAAATTTAATCCCGATCTGTTGTTATAATAACCTCCACTTTCCTTCTGGGAAGATGTTCTACTAGATTTTGGAATGAGCTTGTGGAGATTTGTGCTTATTCAGTCACAAGGGTGTTAGTAAAGTTGATAAAGATATTGATCTAGGTGAGGTGAGGAGGCCTGGGGTGCAGTCAGCATGAGAAATTTATCCCAAATGTGTTTAATAGGGTTGAGGTCAAAGCTCTATAGCAGGCCACTCAAGATCTTCCACTCCAACCCATGTAAAGCATATCTTCATGTAGCTGAAACAGGTTTCAAGATCAAGTCAAAGGAAAATTTCACACTACAGCATCCAAAGACATCGTATACAATTGTGTGCCTCCAAGTTTTTGGTAGCAGTTTGGAAACGAATCACATATGACTGGAAAAGTCAAGTGTCCCAATACTTTTGGTCCTACGGGCAAAAATATCACATATCACATGTATACATTATAGCAGTTTCTTTTTGTACGCTACTACACTTTTTTTTAATATTCCACATTATAAGAGCAATGAGATATATATATATATATATACTCTACATACAATTCCTATCACAATACATGATTTTTTACACATTTGCGTCGGTAAAAAACAATTTATTTGGAAATACTTTTATTATTTTGAAAGTGAACAATTATTTGTGACCAATATTTGATATGTAGATTGATTTTTTTCTCCACAAAAACACAATGCAACTCCTACTGACCTTCTCTATACTTCTATACCTCTATGCTTCCTCGGCATAACCATACTGTTGCTCACAGATGGTCACCTCTTCTCTCAGCCTGGCTTCCACTACTCTTTCTTATAACTTCATGGTGTGACTCATCAAATTAATTCCCCTGTAGTTACTGCAGGTCTGCACATCTCTGCACATTCTTAAAGATCGGTACCAGCAAACTCCTTCTCCATTCCCCAGGCATCTTCTCACCTTCCAGAATCTTGTTGAACAAACTAGTTACTGCCATCTCTCCTATGTCATCTGGTCCAACCGACTTTCCACTCTTCATCCTCTTAATCGCTGCTCTCACTTTCTCCTTACTAATCCTATCTACTTCCTGCTTCACCATCTTCACACCATCCAACCTTCTCTCTCTCCTCTCTCTCTCTCTCTCTCTCTCTCTCTCTCTCTCTCTCATTTTCCTCATTCATCAGCTGCTCAAAATACTCCCTCCATCTTCTCAACACACTCTCCTCACTAGTCAACACATTTCCATCTCCATCCTTTATCGCTCTAACTTGCAGCACATCCTTCCCAGCTCGGTCCCTCTGCCTGGCCAATCGGTACAAATCCTTTTCTCCTTCCTTAGTGTTTAACTTCTTTTTTCTTTTGCTTTCGCCACATCCCTCTTCACCTGCTGAAGCATCTCCTTGTACTCCTGCCTACTTTTCTTATCGCTTTTCTGATCCTAATTCTGTTTCACCAACCTTTGAACCAAAAAAATAAAAGCAAACTATCTCCACTATATTGCACTGCATAGCATCATATTGCCATTGCATTAAATTGTGTTGCGTATTGTGTTAAATGAAATTGAAATTGAATCACACTGCATTGTATTAGGGGTGAATCATATTACATCGGTAGCTGCTCCGTTTGTATCTTTAATGTATCGTATCGTTGACTATGCTTCGAGATGCTAATAAAGAAAATAATGCATAAATAAAATATAGAACGTTCCACAACGTTTTTTTTTTTTTTTAATTTCTGCTAAGTTCTAAAGTTAAAAACTGGTTGAGCTGAAGATTTTTTTTAAAATCCAAATTAAATGTATAAATTACTATTTATTTAAGACTCCGAAACTAATTCCAAGGATGAAATCAAACTAAAACAGATCGGTAAGACCGCACACGTTCACAATACACAAGGATGGGATGAGAAACAAATCTCAAAAAACGACTTCAGCGAAACTGACCTGCCTGTGTGGATTTCCTGCGGGCCTTTTTGATGTCCTCCTCGATCTTTGTGCTCAGTTTGATCTCCAGCTGTTGAGTCTTTACATCCAGATCCTTCTGCCTCTCTGCAAGCGCCTTACGTGCCTGCGAGCACAGTGAGAAGATAAAAGGTGAGCCTAGGTTAGATGAGTCTGTTTCCTAAGTGCTGTATATCTCTTATCCAATTTGCACTCAGAGCTCGATTGAATTACAGATGTCCTATTCACTCGCTTGACTATGCAAGTCTACATTCACATTATTGGTTTTCTTCCATTCTGGCTTGTGTAATGACAGCACCGCAATCAGATCGGTTTGTCGGGGCTGGTTTGTTTACAGCTCTCACTCTTCTAGCGCAGACAATTGTGCGCTCTGTCTCAAGGTCATGCATGAAGGGCAAGGCCATGTGATTATTATAGAGCTCGGGAAGCCTTCAGGGCCTGGAAATGGTCTAGTGATCTGGGAAATAGAGTAGAGCTTTAATAATGCATGAGAAGCATTCCTGAAATTCTAGGAAAGTTGGGAACAAAAGAATAACTCAAAAGGTCTTTTCAGTAGTAGAGTTGGACATATTCATATTTCATGTGCATTAGGTGTATGCAGACGTCCGACCTAGTAACGTAATACGCCGTACCTTCTCGACAGCAGCGTATCGACTGGCCAGCTGCTTCCTAAGATCGCTAATTTGGTGGTCAAACTTCTTCATGTCCTTCTTAAAGCTGTCTCGATATGTCAGGAGAGGCTTCTCTACTTCACTTTGTAGCTGGAAAGCAAAAAAAAAAGATTAAGCACACAAGCATGAAAATGAGTTTTATATAAAATTAGAAAAAAGTAATAGATATAATGGCGACTAACATTTCTATGGATTTTGACGATATCCGAGTAAACATGGACACATTCAACCAACATCTTGTAGATTTGATTGTTACACTTGCAAATCGTCAACATTTGCATTGAGATCATACAAAATATTGTGCAACGTTAGGACATGAATAAAGTGTGGATGAGAATTCCTAAGGCATGAGACTGGGAACTTATGATTCCCCAACCAAATGTTTACTGGAGTGAAATAATTTTATATTTATATGTGGATGGAAGTGGGCAGTCAGATATATTGCAGATGGAACAAAGAAATCCACATTTATAAACATGGAACAGCACTGGTTGCACACTTTCCACATTTACCACATTATTTAGCTTAAGTAAGTTTTATCCTGCACAGGGGGGCTGGTAAAATCTTATGTATAAGAAGATGGGATTGATCCTATTTTCTGAGTGAGAGGGTGGGATTGGTTCTATTTTCTGAAAAAGAAGGTAAGATTGGTTCTATTTTCTTCAGGAGAGGGTGAGATTGGTATAATTTTCTTTAGAAGATGGTGGAATTGATTCAATTTTCTGAGGAAGACGATGAGATTGGTTCTATTTTCTGTAGACAATGGTGGGACTCATTATATTTTCTGAGGAAGAGGGTGAGAATGGTTCTATTTTCTGCGGAAGAGGGTGGAATTGGTCCTATTTTTGGCGAAAGAGGGTGGGCCTCTTTCGCCAAAAATAG
Organism: Silurus meridionalis; assembly: GCF_014805685.1. NCBI lineage: Eukaryota > Metazoa > Chordata > Actinopteri > Siluriformes > Siluridae > Silurus > Silurus meridionalis. Next base: position 5,822,733 of record NC_060890.1, on the reverse strand, counting down.
GACCAATTCCACCCTCTTCTGCAGAAAATAGAATTATTCTCATGGGTTCTATTGTCTGCAGAAGAGGGTGGGATTGGTTCTATTTTCTAAAGGAGGTGGTGGAATTTGTAATATTTTCTGCAGGTGAGGGTGCGATTGATTGCATTCTAAGTAAGAGGGTGGGAATTGGTCCTTTTATCTGTGGGAGGGATGAGATTAGTTCTTTTTTTCTGTGGTATTTTTTGTGAGAGTGGTGAAATTGGTTAGACCTTCTGCAAGACTAGGCAGGACCAATTAAGTGTGAGTGAGATTGGTTAAAATTTTTGTAAGACTGATTGCAAAAGGGCAAATTTTGGTTCTATTTTCTAAAGGAGATGGTGGAATTTGTAATATTTTCTGCAGGTGAGGGTGCGATTGATTGCATTCTAAGTAAGAGGGTGGGAATTGGTCCTTTTATCTGTGGGAGGGATGAGATTAGTTCTTTTTTTCTGTGGTATTTTTTGTGAGAGTGGTGAAATTGGTTAGACCTTCTGCAAGACTAGGCAGGACCAATTAAGTGTGAGTGAGATTGGTTAAAATTTTTGTAAGACTGATTGCAAAAGGGCAAATTTTCTGTAGGAGAGAGTAATTAAGAGTATTTGGATCAGGAGCAGGCAAGACTGGTCAAAAATTCCTTTTAGCAATTGTGAAGTGAAATGATAAAAACAGTCCCACACAATCGTCTAGTGTTGACCTTGGGAGCTAGTTGACGAACACACACTTCCTTATCACCCAATGTACATAACATGACTCTCCCTCAAACAGCTGCACACCAGATCCCATCCTCATTTCATTTAAACTTATAAACAGTGTGTCACAGTAAAAGTCCAATGGGTTTACAGTAAACATGTATTTTGTAAATATAAACACCATCATATTATACATGGTATAAAATTGGGAATATTGGTGTGGATGGTGCTCAGACTTGAGTTGTTTTCGGTATTTGTTTTTACATTTAAAGATACATTGCTTAGATTTAAAATGCACAAATGGCAGCTTGGATATAATGGCAGCTAAATCACTAGACACAATCCAATTTCTTGTCTTTCGTATTACCTTAGACGAGAACTTGATATGCACCTCGGCCTCATCTGCAAGGCTTTTCTTCAGCTGGGCCCAAGCCTCTCCCAGTGTGCTAGAGATATATAAGGATAAATCACGTGTGAGTACGAAAAAGTTATTTTGGCCTAGGACTTCAAGGAAATGAAGGATTCTGGAATGAGAATCTAGTACTAAATAGCACTGCAGTCGTGGCTTAAAGCTAATGCAAACTAAGAAGACTGCAGTTGTGACATGGCTGCCTTTTTAGTAACAACATTGTCCTTAATGCCTATCCAGAACAGTATTTTTGACTGTAATCTGGCCAATAACACCGAAGAACCAGTAGAGCAACATGTTACATTTAAAATATATGCAATAAAATTAATAACTTCTATTAGAATATTTCTCATTGTTCATCAGTTAAAGGGTCACACACTACAATAAGGAGAGGTGCTGATCACCTCATATCAGGCATTGATTAGATTTTTTCCCCCCCTATAACCTGTTAACGTGAGCTAATCGGAAATGTGCTGCTTCAAAAGGCTCTAAATGGGAGACGTGTGGACTTGACTTTTCCTAAGCATTCCTTTCCTGTTCATCGTGGCACAAAACAAAGAAAACGGTCAAAGCTCAAACTTGCCAGATTACCTATCAGCTAACAGTCAGATATGATTAAGACGAAAGAGAGAAGAAAAACATTCAGAATGTACACTCCTTAGCTGTGCACGTAATTGTTAGAGTTCTTTATTTAAAAGGCAGCACGTGAATGGTCAGCAAAGTATCAAAAGGTCACAGCTTGCACTGCAGGGACAAAAACAATGGCATCCACAATGGAAACTGCACAAATGGTAAATTCAGGAAAAACGAGTTTGCAAACGTGGCTGCAAGAGAGCCAGTCGGCGAAACAATGACCATCACAAGTCACAACAGAAATCCGGCCTGAGAGGCAGAATAATGCGAGCATTGTGGCGCCTGTCTGCAAGTGAGGGTGGGTGGACCTCTGCTGCATGATCTGGGCTTTGTATGAAACAATTAGTCCTCTTTATCAGAACTGGCATGCCGACTCACAGAAATCTGCCATTGGCCAGAGTGACAGCTTTGCTGTAATGACAGAAAAACTGAAGGCAATTCTTATGCTTGTCAGAACTGCAGGGGCACATGGATTTTAAGGGACACACAGATGGATGCATTTGGATAAGATACAGCTGAAGACAGAATGGATATACAAAACTTGACATATTTCATGGCCCATGCAAAGTCTTAATTGGCTTTTATTGTCATTTCAATATAGTTGGTATAGTATACAGTGAAACTAAACAACGTTTTTCCAGAACCATGCTACACAAAATAAATGAATGTTGGATGACCACAAACTAGAACATACAGAATTATACAGGACTACACAAAGGTGCAAATTTGACTTCTTGACAGGTCAGTTAGGCCATATAGTTTGACATAAACAATAAATTAGAGACATTTATTTATCATATAGAGAGAATTTCTGGGAGTCAATATGTTATGCAAGGTTAACCAAGTTAAGTAAAGATGGTTTCGAGTTATTATTTTTTTTTATCTTATGATGATGATAATAGTACAACAAAATTGTAAAAATATTTACATATATATACTGTATAGTTTTTACAGTACAGTACTATAAATTGCTCTGTTTTTCTAAATTATGTAGTGTAATTTGTTAAATTATTAATAAATTACTGTATACTTCCCCATACTGATCACTATTCCATAAGACTCCTGGGAAGGCTAGACCTTGTCTCAAGTTACGATATTATCAAGTTCTAATGGGGAAGGCATCTCCAGCATAACCTGTATATCTTGGAGTCTGGAAGAGTCCAAAAACTGATGGAATGGCTGTACAGTTTCTGATTGGCCAACTGTCATAATTAGGAGATAATTAGAAATATACCCATGGCTCACTATAAAATCTAGTGAATTTTAGAAGGACATTGATTCCAAAGTATACCTAGCTTGAATATTTGGAATGCCATCTTAAATCCCAGACCTGATTTTGTGGCCTGAGGTGAAAAAGTGTCGCTGAGCAAAGAAGCCCAGAGACCTTACTTACAGCAAGAGGAGCGAGCAAAATGCCACAGCAAAACATTATGAAAGGCTTGAAACCCCAAGTGTTTGATGGAAATTAAAGTAATATGCCAATAAATTTTATGGTAACATTAAATGTCCTCATCCTAGGTGTAGGTAAGCCTTTGGCCTGAACTGTATCATGCTCTGGTAGTTGTAGAGAATCTTACTTCGTAGGCTTTAGATACTGGTTCAGTTCTGGTAAAAATGCCTTACTATATAGGCTACAGTGCTCGCAAGTACACAGGTGACAATAAACGTAAACAAAAAAGTGGCAAAAACTGAATTTTACCTCAGAAACTCTAGCTTCAACACACGATTCAGTTAATAAAAGTAAGTAAAAGTAAAACTGTGAGGCACGAATATAGTGAAACCACCACCTCACTACCAGCCTCCATTGTTTTTTATGAAGTAGACATGGACAAGTCCTCACAGTTCTGCTTCTTGGTTTCTTTTGCCTCACAGGACAGACATCCTTGCTCATCTTTCCTTATGTCCTTACGTTTTATATTCAATGGACTTTTCCACTGTGTGAAATTAAGGATTACCTGCAGAATTACCGCACCATTGCAGGTACAATATATGGACAAAGGTTTATGGGCACCTTACTATTGGGTTTGTATGTGCTTTTCTACCCTTTTCTATGCTTTCCACATTTTGTTCTCATTTGCTGTTCTAATAATCTCCATTCTTCTGAGAAGATGTTCCACTAGATAGAGTGTGCTTGTGGAGATCTGTGCTCACTTAGCCACCACAGTGCTAATAAAATCAGGTACTAATGTAAGTGAGGTGAGGAGACCTGGGGTGCAGTCAACATTGCAATTCATCGTAAAGGTGTTTATAAGCGGTTGAAAATCAGAGCTCTATAGCAGGCCACTCAAGATTTTCCACTCCAACCAATGTAAAGCATATATTATTTTCATGGAGCTATCTTTGTGCATAGGGGCATTGTCATACTTGAACAGGTTTGGGAATGAAGGCATATGGCTGGAAAAGTTAGGTGTCCCAATACATTTGCCCATAAAGCGTACGTTTACATTCATAGGCTTTCCACATTTCATGTTTTATTTCGCAAATGAATGGGTTTGCTGGCATAACAATAGATGCCATATTTCTGCGCTCAGTGTACAGCTCTGGAATGCAAGCAATGCGCACTTTAAAGCGTAGGATGTAATTTGTAATGTGTGGACAAAGTGAAAACTATAATCATACACTCAGGAATCCTGAGTATGACCATATTTATCCAGGATATGTGCAGAAAAATAGCACTGTTAGAGTTTTTTTTGGTGTTGAATACAGTCTTTATATGACTGGCTAAAGGGAAAGTGCTATGAAGGAGCACTAGACCATGAGGTATTGGTCCCTTTAAAAAAGTTCCACACTGAGTAAAGACATTACATCACACCATATTGATGTTACTCCACATCACTCTCAAGAAGAAAAACCCCTTACGGCGTTACCTCCTAAAGCTGCCACACATGAACACTTACCCTTCCTCCTGAGCTGCTAGAGGAATCTGAGAGAGCTTCAAGAGATTCTTCGCATACTCTTCTTCAATCTTGATCCTTATGGAGCAAAAGAAAGGGCACTTACTTTAAAAGCTTGTTGCAAAAAAAAAAAAAAAGCATGTGTGACCAGATCTCTTTTCCTTTTCTGGTTGTCCTCTAGCTAACCCCCACTCCTTATTCCCCTCTTTTGAGAAAAATGGGAAAGTGGTACCACAGTTGACCCTTTACATCACATTCCTTCTTAAGAGCAGATCTTTCCCAGATCACTTCTGTCAGCTGCTGGCTTGTGTAGCACACAGGCCAAACTGTAAAATACTTAGGGAAATTAAAGTTCATTAAGCCTTGCCTGCTAAAGTACTAATAAACGCTGAGTCTACTGTGTAACCAGTGAATAAACACGTAATTGAAAATTACCTGGCAAAAGAAAAAGCACGGTACGTCATGAAAGGATTTTTAGAACAGAATATAAATATGCTAACAAGGAGCACGGATTGATTACATTCTGCTGTCTATGAGAAATTGTTGTTATTGAACTGAATTGTGTAACTTTGTCCACTCAGCAGGATATTTTACCATTTTAAAAAAACGACTTGTTTTCCATAAAGGGTGTGCAGAACTCGAAACGTCTGTCATTAATAAAATAGAGGAAACTTGATGTGGTGCTTTTAGCATTGTGGTTTTCATGCCAACAAAAGAGCAGAACTATAAAAGTGTTGCACAATCCTGTTTTTTTTTTTTTTTTTGCAGACAACCCAGTTACACTCGCCAGTTTTGAGTTATCACGTAGTTGTGTTGACAAAATAACACAGAATTTGAATGGTATTCGTTAGGAGGACTTCAGTTATTTCTACGAAACGGTGTTTCGTGTGAAATCACAGTGATGCAGAATAGACGTAGGCTCAGTCGGTGTTGTGAAATTTGATCTACCTCTCTCTCATGAATTCAGCCATCTCCTTCTGCATTTGTTTCCCCTTCAGCTGTTTGTGCAGTAAGACCTCAAAGCCTGTAATGCTGGCATTCCCCTGTGGGTCCTTTTTGTCTGCCTGTAACAGGAGACAAAACATGAGCGCTGGTAAACATGCCGAGGACCGCACTGTCAAATAAAATCGGCAGTAGCGCCGTGACAGGAAACAATGTTTTGTCCTGACTGGAACTTTTCTTCACTGATTCTTGAGGCTCTGGATGCAAATATTTGAATAAATTACATTTATTGGATTTGGCAGACGTCCTTATTCAGAGCTACTTACAATTATCTTATTTAGATAACTCAGCAGTTGAGGGTTAGAGGCCTTAATCAAGGGCCCAGGAGTGAGAGTGTGGTGGTGCTAGGATTTAAACTAACAACCTTCTGATCCAAAGTCCAACATCTTGACCACTAAGCTACAATGTCCCCAGAAAAAAAAAAAAGAGCTTAAAGGACAATGGTGCAAGCAATCAAAAGTGAAAAACAATAGTGGAAGAAATAGCTTAGTAATAGTAAACTTCTAATCAGAAGTTTTGAGTTTAAATCTTGCTAAGCTTGCTGGGCCCTTAACCCTCAGCTGCTCGGTTGTATAAGTTAGGTAATTGTTCTGTTAGGTAAGTTGCTCTGAATAGAAGCATCTGCTAAATGCCATAAATGTAATGCAGAATATATTATAGTATCATACAGCTGTATGAATTCTTAAATTTAATTAATCAGAAGGTAGAAGTGCATTATTTTTGAATAACAGCACAGATAATAGTCATAGCTGCAACAGTAAGGATTAATTGTTAATATTAATAGTCTCTCTGTATTATGTATTTGTTTTAAACGCTACTTTCCGATAGAGACCATGTATATATAAAGTAATAATGGGACCTTGTGATAATGAGAGCTCTATACTCGTTATCGATCACACACAAAAAAGAACAGTTATGCAAAAAAATAATCTTATGAGTTTTTTTGTTTTACTCAAACAATTCGCACAGACTTTATTTACACGATCGGCGTAGTTTTTTCGAAGTTGGAAATAAAAAGAACATGCATGATTCCCGTCTTTGATATAATCCTCTCCTTGTGGTACCGCATGACTCAAGCATCTTCTATCACACCTTGAATTCTTGTCTCTGCTCTTCTCTTACCCAGAAATAATCACAGTAGCTCCACTCGTCTGGTTTGAGAAGTTGCTGTTCGGTGGTGTGTAACAGGAGGGGAAACGTCACGCAGTTGAGCTGCTATGGAAAAGAAACAAACGGACACATCACTTTTGTGCATTAATCTTCTATACAAGCAGCTCTGAGTGCTTATTTAATTTATATTTTAACACTATATGGACAAAAGTATCGGGACACCTGGCTTTTCCGACCATATGTGGTTCAAGAAAATGCTAAAAAATTATTGTCATATGTACAGGAAACTGTTACACTATACATTGAAAATCACACTATAAAAATCCTCCAAAAAACTTATAACAAATTATAAGGAAACAAAGAAAAAAGACACAAATTACAAATTTACAAAGCTATATGTGGTTCTTCCCCAAACCTCTACCACAAAGCTACAGGCACACAATTGTATAGAATGTCTTTGAATGCGATATAATGAAATTTTCCTTTCACTCGAACAAGAAGAGTCAAACCTGTTCCAGCACGACAATGCAAGTGTATTCAAAGCCAGCTCCATTAGGATATGCTTTATATCTGTTGGATATGTGGGAAGATCTTGAGTGCCTTGCTATGAAGCTCTGACCTCAACCGGCAGAAATCTTCTAAATCTATACGATTATGCCGTTTCTGCGTTTTCTTTGTCTCGTTTACTAAAACAGGAAAAAAAGGCGATATCTCACGGCTCTAACTTGACTCGAGGATGTGTAACAGCATTTATTGCAACTATAAATGGTTAAAAAAAAGGAGGTCACTAAGTAATAAATGAAAAATTCATAATCACTGCAAAAATAAGGAAAAAACACCTGAGGATGTGCTGTTCCAAGAAATCATACCGTGCTGCCTCTGATAACAACACGCCCTGCCATGTTTAATCAGGTCAACCATCAGACCACTATCCAGATACCAGATACAACAGGACTAGCGTGTTTCATTTTATTCCCAGCATTTCAATCCCACAATGTTTGATTTTTCCAGCTGTGGCTGATTTTTCCATATGTTTGGATAAGTTTGCATTCTGGACCTAAAGTATCGCTACACACCATCAAACAACCTCATGTCCAGTCCTGTTTTTTTTCCCATGAGTGGTTTCATAGCTGTAAATATAAGCTGTAGCTCGAACAAACTGTCTGTGTGAGCCAGCTGCTTTTAAGACGAGAAAACGAGAAATTTAAGGCCAAATTATCTTCAGCACCGTTTACATCACCTGATGAATGCTTCCAGTCATTTAGAATCATGCCTATGAGCTTTCATCCCATGAGATCTTCCTGCACTAATGGTCACAATCTGTCTCTACGTGGGCATTGTGTACTGAGCTGCACCCACGCTACAGTCACAGGGCCACCTTGGACTATACCACAAGACATACACAAAGAGCCATCAGTCCTTTAAATCTGCGATCGTTTCCATAACAAAATGCAAAAACGTTTTACACAGTGTGTGAATGCAATCAGTACTGCTCAAAGCTGCATCTGCTAGCTGTGCGATAAACAGGGTTTACAGCTAAAAGTTCCGGGTTCGCTTTACATGCCAACGTTATCTAACGATCTTAGGTCATTTGATCAGCAGGTTATTAATAAACACCTTCCTCAGACCGGGCTTTTTTGCAATGCCCTTGGTTCTGTCGAAATATGTTTTGTTTATTCGGTGTCCTAAGACAAAGTGTTGTGTTCTTCGCAGGTCGAATTCAGCAGGGAGTTGTGAGAGCGTGACTGACTAATAACAGATGTGTTTCTCACTGCCTGTCTAACAGCAGCTCGCAGCTCCCTGTCTTAGCCGAGTGCTGAACAGAGCGAAAAACATCTGCACAGCACCTGGCCATGTCTAGACTGCTTACACATTTACAATCTGCAAAAATTTTAAAAAAGATTGACTTCTATTTCTTGAATAGAAGCTCTTAAATAATAAAGTGCGCATTTGTTTTATATATATATATATATATATATATATATATATATATATATATATATATATATAAATTTATTAGGGCTGCAACAAATAATCAATAAAATCAATAATAATTAATAATGAAATCCCTTTATCGATTATTTGGGCTGCTCAAATTACGGATTAACGTAACGGTAAGATAACACAACCGCTTGCGAAATGGCGCAAAGTACAGGTCTACCGGCAGCAGGAACTAACGTGCGGCCCAAATCATCCCAGGCACAGAAGCATTTTATGCATGCAAAGCGGAACTTGTGTGGTATGAAAGTACTACAGGATGCATGAGCACCTGATAAGAAAACACACTGAAGGGAATGGGATGAAGGCAAAACTGTAGAATCCTCATTATGCAAAAATGGTGTAGTTTATTGAAGTGCTATTGTGTAAACTGTTTGTTTGTAACTTCTGGACAGGCGCACTGGATCTGTTCCGTCATGACTCACGAGCATTGTTGCGTAATCAGCTCCCTCGTGACGTAGTGATGGATTCAATTAAAACACTTAATCTGAAAGCAACAAATAACAGCAGCATGTTTCCTTTTTTTTTTTATCGAGCCTGTTAGTTTTTAGTTAGCATTTGCAAACTACAACAGTAACTTATCTGTTTTTTAAACGTGATTCACTGCGGCTTTTCTACGTTCAAATGCTTGTTTTTAATGTTTGTATATTTCATTTATGCAAAACTTAATTAATTATATATTGTAGATGCTTATATCTTTACAACTAAACAAAATGTCTCTGTATTATTCTTTACAAAAACTGTCATTATATTCTATATAGATTTTTGTTAAGCATGGTTGTTAACTTGCATCTGCAAAATACAATACAAATGTTGATTTACACAATTTACACCATACATACTTAAATGCATACTTAAACTTTTAAATTTAATTATACTTTTATACACAAATACCCTGAATTAGGGGATTTATATAGTTATAATAAGCAAAACATCTAACATATTTTACTTTATTGTCCGATTAATGTATTATCAAAGTAATTGTTAGTTGCAGGTAGTTGTTTTTTTGATGGTGACAATGCAAATACACTCAATGTGTAAAAGTATTGTGACAGCTGACTTTTCCACTTGAACTAGCAAATCCAAACCAGCATGACAATGTCACTGTGCATAAAGCCAGCTCCATGGAGATATGCTTCACATGATTTGGAATAGAAGATCTTGAGTGGCCTTCTATAGGGTACTGACCGCAACCCTAATGAACACCTTTGGGATGAATTGGAATGCTGACTGCACCCCATGTATCCTTACCTCACCCTACATAAGTACTCATCAGTACGCATCTGATGCCATTGTGGCTGAATCTTTAAAATCGAGTGGAACACCTTCCCAGAAGAGTGGAGACTAGTATAACAGCAAATGAATATCAAATGCTGAATAGGATGTTCAAAAAGCATCCTATAGGATCCTAAAGGAATCTATTATTGAGGTATCTACATACTGTGTTGTTCTACGCCAAAATGACATCACTTAATAATAAAAGCTTATATCACAATCAAGCATCTTTTGAAATATTCAGAAAATCTCTTTAGTTGAATTTCAATGGTTCCATCTTGGCTTTTTACTGTATGGTGTGTCATGTTGCCGTGTCACAGCTCTAGAGACCTCAAATTAATCCCGTTAGGCTACTCTCTTGTAGAGTTTCACTTCTGTTCCCTTTATTTTCTCCAGGTTCTTTGGTTTCCTCCCTAGTATAAAACCATGCTCAAGCCATTGTGTTTAGCTGTATTCCTAAAAAAAGCAGTTCCTAAAGACGGAAAGATGAATGCGCACTGCGTGTCTGCATCTCTATAGCCAGCAACATTCATGAAGACACTGTGGAAGGCTTTTTGTATTTGTTGACACAAATCACAGCCTTTAAATAGCATCACACCTGTAATTACATCAAGCTCAATCTTATTCTTACTCTTTCTGAAGTCACAGGAGCTATTTGGATATTATTTCCTTGGTCTACATTTACAGCTGATGCAATTCACACAAATACTCCCCGCTAATCTTCTGCAGCTCGCAGAATTATTTGCGCTACATTATTTGGGCTGTTAGAAACTCAGGGAGTTGACTTTGCTTGTATTTCTCTCCTGTATAAAAAAGGTTTTGTGTTTTTTCGAATATTTGAAGCAATTGGTCCAGAAAATATAAAGACAATACAAAAAAAAAAAAAGGTAGGCATATTTTGTGAATAAAACAATTACCGCTGATTGGATTAGACATCTGTCACTCAAGATTTACAGGAAGAACATCAGGCTTGCAGCCAACTTTTGTTTCTTAGATTTAAAGATGCACTTAAAAAAATGCTTTAAAGTGAATGCAGAATTGCACACACATGCAAAAAAAAGGAAGTTAGATACAGAAATTCCTACTTTCTGTATATCTTGACTGGCAGATGTTTGTCCAGTCAGAGATAAGCATTCCATTCACATACCTACTTTTTTTGTTTGTCTGAATTGTCATTGTGTTTTTGTTGTTTACTTATAAAGCACTTTTTTGAAATTCTTTGGAATGTTCTATCAAATGGACACAATAGGTTTTCTTTCTTGGAGGGGCCTTGATCCAGGGACCGATCTACCGGGATGGCACGAGGTGGTAACTGCCACCCCTAAGAAAAAGCATTGTATAAAATATTAATTTATTCAGTTTCCTCGACCGATTTATAGCAGCAGCGCTTCAATGTGATGACATGAAAAAAAATAGACTCGACTCTTATGAACTGCTTCGTTTTAGTGAATTAAACACATTCAATGCAACCAGCCTGATCACTGATCAAAAACAAATGATCCCTCGATCTGAATAAGAGCATTCGTATAAATTGAATATACCTTATAATTCCTTTCCAATCCAGATTTCGGTTCAGGTAATCACACATCAGTCTTCATTACATTTTTATAGACCAATATAAAAATGTGTATACACCAAATATATTAATCATTCCTTGAATCCACAAGAATCATGCGAGGATGCTTGCCACTGTTGCCACATAATTCTCATGATAATTTTCTAGATCCGCCTCTGCCTTGAGCGCAACAGTAAAATCCAACCATAACTGTTAAGGGCACTTAGTAATAGTAACATGGTTAAAATCAATACTTCGTGTGTGCTTTGTTCTGCCACCATAATCACAACACTAGTGGCGTGTGTTTTGAACGACTCATAAAACTCTTTCTAGCTCAAGTCAAAACTTTTGAGGAAAAGTCAGTGGGCCCTGCGGAATTGCACACAAATACACAGGTGGCTCCTGAAGTCTTCGTTCGAGTCATAAAAATAAATATACAGTCTTGAAAAGACAACACGGACTAACCTAGGAGCACAAAGACATTCAGTAATGTCTCTCTAATCCTCCTAGCATTCCACACTAAGCACCCTGATGACTCGGGATCTGCAGCCTCACAATAGAAGCTTTATCTGTCTTCACAATAAGTCGCGAGCAAGAACAGAGAGAATAAGCTAGCGGCAACGGGCTCTCAGCTCTCTCTCTCTCTCTTTCTCTCTCACTCTCTCTCTCTCTCTCGCACACGCTTTCTCTCCAAAACAACACGATGAGCTGCTCATCAAACTCTTTGGCTGGTACTAGCAAGAAGGATCACACACTCAGAACATTCCCTGTCACAGCCTGCCAGTCAGTACATATAAAAAGAAATGGCTGAAAGAAACCGTGCTGTCTGCAGGTATCCTCAAGTGAAACAGAGAACTTTTTACAGACTAGGAGAAGTCACGCCACTAAAAAGTGTAACAGTCATTGAATGCGCTGTGTTTCAAAGACACACAATGAAAGACTTTTTGAATCGTCTCACAATATTGACGATCCTTTCTTAGCCTGACTCAGTGTTAGCTTAAACATCTCGTACAAATGATTTCGAAACTGAATTAATCTAAAAAAAAAAAAAACGAAGACCATGTAAATGTCCTACTACACCATTCAAGACTTTAAGTAACAAGGGGTCTGCATTAAATCCCCTCCACTGACTCTCACAAACCTGTAGACGCGGACGTGTGAGAAGTGAGTTGCAAAACAAACAACCGAAGTGTGAAAGTTACTGAGTTTACTGAGAACATTTTCACAGCTTTTGCGTTTCACCATGGTATTTTACTTCCCTGATGCATTTCAGCAAGTTTTATCAGAAAATCTGATGATCAGCTGAAAATACTATCGAGTCAACCATGTTCTAAATTGTTTCAAAATGTCCTGCATCAGCTCCTGCTGTGGACATCACACTTTTAAGTCTGTGATGTCGGGTTCATTCTGACTTCAGGTTTCATGAACAGGATCATGCTGGGTTTGTTTTTTTTTTTTTTATAAAGAAAACTGATTTCTCATTTCCCTCTAGTTCACATTTTGGTTATTTCAGGCTGATACTATTTTTTTAAGCTTTAGGGCAACTCCTCTCATAGAATCAGTTCCTTTTATATTATTGCATTAAAAAAGCTGTTCAGAGAGACACACGGATGACTTGACCACTTTAACTGATCTCTGACGTTAGTTGATTGCTAGTTGAAGTGTCCTGGGGGGAGAAAATTAGCTAATGTTTACTGGTAAGGTTTGTTAACATAAGTACATAATCAATACACTGTAGAGGATCATAATTATTTCACTGGATTCTGATTAACTGTAATGGAAGCATAATTAAAAAATAGGAATATAAATATTATCTAACTAGTTGTCAAGCAAAATGTATCCTCAAAACACAATGTTCTTTTGAGTTCAAAAGTACAGGACACCTGTCTTAATTCTTCCTCAAACAGTTACAACAAAATTGGAGGCACACAATTATATTAGATGTTTATGGATGCAGTAGCATAAAAATTTCCCTTTACTTGAACTAGGAGACCAATGTCAATGAGAACAAAGCCGGCAATGAAAAGACTTTTTCTGTTTAAATCCTTTGGGATGAATTAGAACGCTGACTGCACCTCAGGCCTCCTTATCGTACATCAGTACCTGATTTGACTAACACCCTTATTGCTGAATAAGCAAAAATCTCCACAGGCACACTTCAAAATCTAGTGGAACATCTTTCCAGAAGAGTGGAGGATATGGAATATGGATGGGATGTTCAAAAAGCACATACAAATCTTAGAGTCAGGTGACCTCTTTTTTCCATCTAGTGTATATTCTGATTATTTTTCAGTAAATAATGTATTTATTATAGTAATGATAATGTTATATTATTATGCAGGATGTATGTCATTAATGTGTACTTAATAATAGTTGCTTAAGGCCATAATTAAGACATTTGTACTATTCATACTAGTAAGATGTAAGATGAGTGCAAAATAAAATGTAAATACACTAACAAACAGGCTAACACAACAATACTGAATGGACTACAGTACTCTGCTAATTATTATGTGTATGCTAATCACTCCACACCAGAGGTCCACCACCATGGGGTTGCAACCCAGTACCAGGCCATGGAAGAGTTGCTATGGGGTTGCAAGAATATTCTGGGGGAAAATGCCTATAGATATGACACTGAATTATTTATTTATTAATTTATTTTGCCAACAGGTCCAGCCAATTATTGTTTTGTGTATTTAGTTATTGTAAAAATTTTTTTAAATAGTTGTATGCAGTTATTATGGAGATTTAACTTTCATCTAAATTATTTTCAGGCCTTTTATTATTTTTTTTTTTAATGATATATGCATAAGTATGTCCAAAAATATTAATAATAATAAACTGCGTTAATAAAAAAATGACAAGCAATTTTATATTTGCATTTCCTCCCCCGCAGTTGAACGGAACCGTGACTTAAAACGGAGGTACGTCCCGAACCGTGAATTTTGTGTACTCTTACACCCCTATTATATATGCATGTGGCAGGGGGCAGAGAGCAGAGCATAGGCTACACCAAACTTTATATTATATACTGTATATTAATATTTTTTACAATTTTGTTTAGCTTATTTGTCAATTTTTGTCAAATCTCTTTTGTCATCGTAAGTATGTAAAATCGTAAGTCGAACCATCATAACAGAGTTTTCTATAGTTATAGTCACACAGTAAGAAAACCTTTATTCTATTTAAACTAGAACCGCTGGAATTTGGGTCATTTCTGTTTTTTTGTTCCAACTCAGTCGACATTCCCTGTACCTATGCGATAGAAAGAATATGGCAATGAGTACAAGTGGTAGAAAAGAGTTCCCTCCACTGACTTGATGAATTTACTCTGTCTCAAAGGCTAAAACTCATTGTGGAAGTGGGGGCATGATTGGGCACCGGTTATTGAATGGAGGGCAAAGCTGGGAAGATAAGTGGTAATGTTTCCATAGGAAATGAGAAAAGAAATCACCAAAAAGTGCAGAAAAAAAGGAAAATATGAATAAGTATAAATAAATAATAAATAACACCCTATTTAATAAAGCAGTTTCAGCAACCTGAATGATCAAGTCAAAATTTCAGTGAAAGGACATCCAACAGGCTTGTTCTATATAAATGCTTATAAATCAACACTGCTGTCTGCTGTCCCTGTATCTATGGGAAACAAAGATATACAGCCCCTGTTCCCCCTGACACCCCGTGGCTTGCCACTACTTTGGATTAAAAGAGAGCACTAACTATTTCTCACACAGCTTCTTCCAAGTTCTACAGTTCCTTCATCTAATGGGAAAACGTTCAAAATTTCCTATCCATATCACAGATCTACAGCAAGAGACATCCCAGAATCTGACTGTCATAAGATCATAAAATTGAAAGAAAGTGAAGTTTAAGTCAAGCCGAGGAAAGTGAAACTGCACAGAAACCACCAGATGGACTTGCTCAGCGTGATTTCTGCCCTGCTTTGGCAGCTGCAGCTTATCTCTGTAGCGTGCGGCAGATATGCAGCGGCTGCTGGTTTTGTTCGCAACACTCACCGTGACTGAGGTCTTGTGCTCCGATTTCCTTGGAGACGTGGACACAGGGCTCTGGGGAGAAGAAGAAACATTATGCATCTTCAGCATTTGTCATAAGAGGAATTCAGATTGCGGTGTTAAGTCCTTGTGACGTGTGTTTTGTTAAAGTTATCACAGCTATGATTACCAAGAGGGCGAGATGTCATGAGAGTTTTCTGTGAGGAGTCATTTTCATCCTAATTAAATGATTCAGAAAAGGGCTTTTTTTTTTATCCTTTGGCACTTGTTCAAAAAATGTGTGGTGGTCTGGAAAACCTTTCGCTTAGTGAGTTCATTTGTTTGTTTCTTGGTTTGTAAGTTTAAGCATCAGTTGACACCCAAAGATCATACGGACCTACAAATGTTGTCAGCATCAAGCACTACATATTTACACCAACACAAAGATGTTGTATCGAATTGTATTAAATTATTGTAATATAAAGTTTTTTACTCATCTATGATCTAAGTCTACATGGGGTTGACCCAGTGACTATTTATGTCTATAGGCAGTTCAGTTGAATACCGTATTTTCCGGACTATAACCTGCTACTTTTTCCCCACGCTTTGAACCCCCGGCTTAAACAATGAAGCGGCTAATTTATGGATTTTTCCTGGGTTTTTTCCGGTTTCACAAACTTCAAACCAAAAAACGGAGCCCCATAACATTAGACCAATGAAATTGCCAAACGGGTTCAGGTGAACCAATGAAACTCTTTATATTAAATCAGATGCGCTCCCACTGAATCGGGCCGCACCACATCATAAATATGGATGATGTTCCTCTGACGTTAGACCTGCTGCTCACTCGGACTGGCAACAGGAAATGCGAATCATTCGTCACGCTGAAAACAACCGGGCATGAAAACACACTTCACCTGTGTTCTGAGCTGCACGCCATCGGGAGAAAAGCTTCACCGATGGTGATTTTTAAACGCACGACGATGCCAAAATATAAATTTTTGAGAGAAATTGTTGTGAAAGGAAATATATATTTATTTTTTATTCAAGCCTGTTAGTTTACTGCGTTTCTCCTTTCCATTCTCTTTTTATAGCATTCGTCTACCACAATAGTAACTTATCTGTTTATTAAACGTGATTTACTGCGTTCAAATGCTTGTTTTTTTTATGTGTGTGTACTTCATTAATGCATATATAATTTAATATTATACAAAATGAAACTAATTATATATTTTAGATGATTATATCTTCACAACTAAACAAAATGTCGGTGTATTTTTTTTAACAAAGCAATGTTGTATTATTTTATCGATTTTTTTAAGCATAGTTGTCAACTGCCATCTTCAATTATCATTAAAACAATACAAATTTTGATTCACATAAACTGCTTAACCTTGCATATTCAAATGCTGTTTTATTTTTTATTTTTTTGCAAAAAGAAACGTTCCAGCATGAGTGAATTTGTTCAAGAAAAAAAAAACCCATGCTCTCCTCAACAAGCAGACAGTATAAGCTTTATAAATTGTCTAAATTTAGAATACTTAAACTAGTCCTACACCTACTACACCTTTATACATACATACCCTGAATTAGGGTTTTAAATCATTATAATAAGCAAAACATCTGATTGAAAAACAATTAAGTTTTCAATCTAATTAATCAATTATCAAAACAATTGTTAATTGCAGCCCTAATGATGCATTACTGTACTTAAGTAGCTTTTTTGCATATCTGCACTTTACTAAAGTACTTTTACTTTAACTTCGTTCCTTTTTCATTTATAAGTGGATAAAATCTTAACTGGTCAAGGACACACCAAGCCACCAATCAGTGTAAAGCGCTCGCTTCTATTGATTGGTAGTGTCTATGTAGCATAAACACACAGTTCAGCATCAGTTCAACAGCAAGCAGAACATTTTGAGAGGAAGAAATGTGGAAGAAACGACTGACTCGAACACCCGTGGCCTCATTTGCATGATTTTTTTTAAGTAGTTTAAAATAAGGTTTTGGGTCTGTGATCATTTAAATAGATATCAACCAGTGTTTGACTCATAAATATCATTCTGTCAATAGATTGTTGTGCTGAAAGTAACATTGGAGTCTCATTCATATAAACTGAGTTGATTAAGAGTCTTGTGACAAAAATAGTGCTTTGAATAAGTACATTTGAAGGCAAATACTTTTGTACTTTTACTCAAGTGAAAGTTTAAAGAGAGCACTTTTACTTTTGCTGGAGTCATATTTTACTTCAACTTTTACTCAAGTACATGGTTTGTGTACTTCGTCCACTACAATCTACTATGGGTGCAATTATAAAGCAAAAAAATGCTACATTATTACCAGGATTTCCATGGATGTTATGCTAATGCTAAACAGAGGCTGAGAGAAAGTGGGAGTGGGAGGAAAAGGCGAGGCGTGTCATCTGTTACTAGTATAATCTGCATACAAATCAGGGGTTTAGATAGGCATTTCTTTAGTATGCTTCTTTAGTAGTGAATGTTTTTACTGTGTGTGTGCGCGCACGTGTGCACGCGTGTGTGTGTGGAAACAATTTCGTAATATTTCTGAGGCCTGAAGAAAGAGCACTTTGTTAAGCTGCTGCTCAAAGCAGAGACGGATCGTGTTTATGAGGTTAAATAAAGAAGCAGATATCTTGCAGATCAATCCTACCTGTTGATTTGTGTTGGCCTTCTGTTTTGGTACATGTGACTGCTCAGTCTGATGCAATGGACCACTGCTACCATGAAATCCATTCACTGGAAACAGACACAGAGGAAGAAAGTGAGCTTGCTGAGCTCGGAAACAAGAAGCAGCTATTCATAACATCAGGTTGCGCTTGACGTTTGAAAAAAATAAATACAAAAGGTCGTGAATGGGTGATTGAATTTCCTGGATTTGGTTGCTAAAGAAAGATTGCAAAATGCATGTGCAGGCTACTGAAGGCATCACAACTCGAACCCAAAATCCCCAAAGTGTTGAGAAGCACTCTTTTTTTATTTACTTAACATTTTCATGACACCTCCCTGTGCTGCTTTCAATTTCAACCTCCTTGCCGGTATTTTTAGGAAAGAAAAGAAAGGAAATCTCATGTTCGATTGTGCTTGAAACATGCCGTTCTATTCTATTATAACAGAAGGCGGGTAGGCGCAAATGTCACCCTCTCAGGGGTCTCATTTAATTTTTCAAAATCACCATATACACCCTTGCAATTCAGCAACCAGACATGAGACTTTTAGTCTTTTGATCAAATTTCAACACATGATTCACAAGCGCTCTCTGGCAAAGCGTGTGTGCTGGTCCTCGTGCGCACTCATGCCAGTTAATAAGGACAACAATCCATGCTCAAGAGTGGCGAAGCCTCTAATAAGACACATCCTTATGTGGAAATGTCCTCATCCTGAACACATTTGCCATTTCCTTCCTCCATTTATATCGAGTGACACTGATCTCACAGAATGGTGGCTCAATTGCATTAGTTTCAGCACAGCATTTTTAATTGCTTGAAAATTAATTTAGCCTCGTACTATTTAAACGGGGAAGGATAGCTCTTTCCTGTACTTCTCTACTCGATCCATACACTCAATGGCCACTTTATTGGGAACACTTCTAGACCTGCTCATTCAAGTCAGCCGATCATCATCGTCGTCTGCATCATCATGTAGATACAGCTCAAGATCGTTATATCATGCTCACAACAAACATGATGGAAATGCAATCTTTGGCATGTTTGGCATTGGATGTCCCACCTTATGAAGATTTTGGACCTTTAAAGAATTAGATGCCGACCCGCAAACATCCCGAACCATCTAGAGACATACCAGTGCCAATTGGATCCCACTTCATGTGGAGTTTGGACATTGGACCTCCTTGAGTGTTTAAAGGTAGCTCCTAGTTTTATAACCACAAATGTCTGTAAAAGACTGTTAAAAAAGAACATTACTTATGATCTTACACTCCAGTGGTCATGTTAGTTCTCACTCTCCAGTGTTCTGTATTGTTTAAAGACTATAATCACACACTTGATGTCACCCAAATGAGGATGTGTTCCCCTTTTGAGTCTGGTTCCTCTCAAGGTTTCTCATAACATCTAAGGGAGTTTTTTCTTGCCACAGTCGCCACGGCTGCTCATCAGGGATAAATACACACCGTTCACCTTAACTTTTTAATTCTGTAAAGCTGCTTTGAGACAATGTCTGTTGTGAAAAGCACTATAGAAATAAACTTGACTTGACTTGATGCCAGGTGGGCTGAGAATTTGAGAAAATGCTGATTTCCTGGGTTTTCTATATATTTTTGTTACATAGAAAGATGTAACAAATAATGACTTGTTGATGGCCAGAAGGGAACAGCAAGACTGGTTAGAATCAGTCTACAGCAAGGCCGGTTCTAGCCAATTATATTAGGGTGGGCTGGTACAAATAATAAATGGGCAATCAGTGGTAGTGGCCCCAACATCTAATCCACTTTTTCCCACAACTAATATTTATAAAATGTGAAAAAAATCTAATTCAACTAAAACTGAACAATGATAATGAAAACAACTTTAACAATATTTTATGTTAAATCTTGTTTTTATTGGATCAGATTAGTTCTCAAATCAAATTTAATCCTAATCAATTTATCAGACCTATTTTTAAACAAATTTATTTCCACATTTATGGAACATTTTCTATTATTTCATTATAAAGACAGTATCAGAACATTATAGCCACATTATAAGCCACTTTTCTTTTTCCGCCACAGTTTATCAAAAAAATGTGATAATTTTTAATTTTTTTGCTCACTTTATTTTTTTTTTAACCAACAACAACCTGAAACTTTGGGTTTGGGTTAATGCTTTAGGTAATGAGATAATATTTAGTGAAATCATTATTTCAATGCATCATTATTTAAATAGCTGAACCTGAACTGGGGCTGAAACAGCCAGGAGATGGGTCTGCTTTAGGGCACTTGTTAAGGACTGAGGAGAAGCAGTGCTTGTGGAGGGTAAACTGAAATTAGCCATAGCCTCTGATGATTTTTTTAAGACTATAAGCAACCCTAGTGTTGTATGGATCTGTAGCGATGCTGCTGCCAGCACATCAGAGGCTATGGCTAATTTCAGTTTACCCTTCACAAACACTGCTCCTCCTCAGTCCTCAAAACGTCAAATTGCAACAGTAGTTATATAAAGTGTAAAAAAAAAATTCTATGTTAATTAAAAGGAGCATTAGTTAGCTGCTGCGCAACAATCACAAACTGAGAAAAGTAGACAAAACAGTATGGAGCTAAAGCTTGTAAGCGTGTCACTGAAAGTAGTTGAGGCAGGGCTTTGGGTAGAATTGTTGAAGACCATTGTTCATCATCATTGTGCATGCTAGTATTTTCTGTGTTTTTTTTTTCCCTTTGGCTAAAATAATAAAATCAAACTTTGATTGGGTGGCCAAGATGCAAATTTGGGGGGGGCTAAGCGGTCTACAGGACCTCAAATAAGCACCCTTTATGATCATGGCAAGCAGAAAAGCATCTCAGAATGCACAACACATTAAACCTCCTGTCAGGCAAGAAAAGGCTACACTGGCACAAGCTCACCAAAACTAGCCAAGAACTGCCAAGGCTGGGCTTTTGAGCACTTAACTGCTCCTCAAAATGGCTTTGGATCAGATCATCTGCCAAATGCAGGAAATGTAAATTAATCTCAATTTCTGCTGAGGCACATCGATTGTAGGGTCAGAACTCATCATCTACAGCATGAATCAATAAATCTGACCTGCCTTGTGTCAATAGTTCAGGCGAGCGCTGATGTACTGGTGTAAGGAATGTTTTCTTGGCAAACATGGGTCCATTATCAGCATTTAGGCCTCATTTGAATACAAAAGATGGTTGCTGCTGAGTATCTTGAGTATCACTTTATGCCCAATCATTAAATAGAAGCTTCCCACATTATGTCACAAAGCAAAAGTTTGCTTCAAATTGGTTACATAAACATGACTGCGTGTTTAATTAACTCCAATGACCTCTCCAGCCCTGCATCCTGAGCACCTTTGGGACGTTGTAGAACAGCAGTTCCTGAGAACAAATGTGCAGCTGTTAAATCATGTAAACATGGACTGAAAAATGTTTCCAACAATGCTCGATGGTGGGAAGAACTGCTTCTAAGAATTAATGCTGTTCTGGGATTGTGTGGGGGTCAGAACGGGGTGAGGTTGAGGTTTTATTAGTATGATGCTCTTAAATAAAGTACACTGATGTGAATCTGAACAAGTAAACCTATGCGTGGCTCAAGCGTTTGAGCTTTGTGAAAAATGATTCCCCACGAAGGCTATTAAAATGGCAAGGGAATCTTTCACTGAATCACTTCAGTGTAATCACACAACCAAAGAGTGACAAAGATTGCATCATGGTGCTGGCTCTATTTATGGCATCGTTCGGTAAACCGCAAGAAGGTTTAGGGACCGGCAGTGTGGGTGAGTGTGCGTGGGAGGCTGTTGAATAATACGAACGAGAGGGAAAGAAGGTTAATACAATTCGATACTTTTACAGCACATATTACACCACTAAGATCATAAAAATCATCCATTTATTCATGGAAATATGTAATGCCAAGAATTGTCAGACTTCATGAAAATGAGCTAAACTGAATATATATGAATAAAATGAATAAAACATGCAATGATGCTGTATAATGTAATATCCTTTTTTTTTTTTTTTGGAGAAGCTTCCCCTGGAGTAAATAACATCCCTGAGCCTTGAGCCAAAACACTCATGTGGAACGGATTTAGGCCACGCCTCCATAAACTGTCCTGCTCAATTCACAATATGTGGTTTTTTAAACTCCAGAAACATGGCAGAATACTGATTTTATGCATGTTTGAGGTCATAAGATATACCTTTATTTCGCCCACAGTAAAGAAATCTCTGGGAAAATTTGAGGTCATTCATTTATTAAAACAAACTTTTAAAGTTTTTAAGTTTTAAGCTTTTCTAATACATCATATTATGAATATTGTGAAAATGTTTTCCATGCCTACAGACCACATATTATAGATTTGGAAAGGGATTCAATTGGGAATGCGTCCTCTTTCTAACAGGAACTGTTTTTTTCCCCTCCACTTCTCGGTAATGAGGCAATCGATATTATAAAAGTCAACACACACTATATGGACAGTAAACTGTGGACACCTGATGATAAGGTTTTACTTTTTGAATATCCCAATCCACATTTAGTCCCCCTTTACTGTTATAAAAACCTCCACTCTTCTAAGATGTTAGATTTTGGAGAGTGCCTGTGGAGATTTGTGCTCATTCATTAAAAAAAGGGGTTAGTAAAATGAAGTACTGATGTAGGGTGCAGAGGCCTGAGCTGTACTTAGTGGTTTAATTAATCTCAAAGGTGTTCAATAGGGTTGAGGTCAGAGCTAAAAAGCAAGCCACTAAAGACCAGTGTTGTGCTATTTACTAAGAAATAGTAACTAGTTACAGTTACTAGTTACTTCATTCAAAAGTAACTTAATTACTTTGTTGATTACTTACACCAAAAAGTAATGCGTTACTGTTAAAAGTAAGTAACTTTTTTAAAGAACCTTCTTTAGTGCTCCCATTAATGCCCTTTTATGCGTTATGATCTCTACAAACACAAAACTGACCTAAACACAAAGTAATTTTTAAACACTATTTTATTTAAGTCAGACCTGAACAAACTGAATATATCACAAGGATTTCTAAAATAAATAACAAAACAAGCTGAATAATATATTCACAATCAAAAACTAAAGTGGCTTCTGCTGTTGTGTTGAGCTCTTAAAAATGTTCCTTTCACAGCTGAAGTATGAAAACTATCAACAATGTAGAACAGACCACTGGGTTAGCTTCTAGCTTCGTCGAGGCGTGAAGTTTCTTGAGGTGCTGCTATCGCAGTTGATACGACCTTCGAACCAGAAAGACACAGCTTACATTTGACTAAAAAGTTTTTGGCTTTATGCTCAACTAAAGTGAAATAATGAGCAAATTTCCAGTTTGAGAAATTCGTCTTGCTCTCGCCTCGACTCTCCATTAATGCCGCACAGACCTGAATAAATGGAGACACGCCCACAGTGCGTCTTCTTCGTGGTCACAGTGGTTCATCCACCAATCCTACAATGCGTTGCTGCTGTAAACAGGTTAGACTGTAGGCTACACTTCAACCAAAATTAATTCATTTTATAAAAGTAACGGGTAACACACCATACAGTAACTGTAACGAAGTTACTTTATTTAAAAAGTAATGCGTTACAGTATTAGTTACTGTCAAAAGTAACTGCGTTACAGTAACATGTTACTGCCCAACACTGCTCAAGACCTTCCATTCCAAACCCATATGAACAATAACTTCATGAAGCTAGCTTTGTGCACAAGGGCACAAGGTTTTGGGTCTCATGGTTCAAGCAAAGCTTTAATGCTACCATGTCCAAAGACATCTTATACAATTGTGTGCCTCCAACTTTGCGGTAAGAGTTTGGGGAAGAACCACATATGGTTCAGCGGTGATGAATTTTATAAAACACACATGTTAATATGTTAATATTGCCACATACTTAATAAAGGGAAAATAGTTTAATGTCAATGGAAACTTTTTATAAGCAGTATCCTTATTGGAGTGTAATTATGTAGTCATTGTGCACAAGTCTTTTCAGCCATTTGTTAGCTGATTAGAGTATAACCCTGACTGCAGTGTCTTGTTCTAGATGGCAAAGGAATCACCAGCTACTGAAAAAGCTGGTAGGGTTCACAACATGACTCAACTTTTACCACAGGAAATGTGTTATTAAAGGGTTTATGTGCAAAGAAGTGCTATGTAAAAGACAGAAATACCCCGGCCTACGACGTTTCCTTTCACAGCAGATTTGCCACCAGAGCTGCAGAGTCAAACTTTATGAAATGAAAACTGGCTAAAATGTCAGAAACGAATTAAATCATCCTGCTCGCAAATGTAGGCACTAACATGAAAAACATTTTGTAAGGAAAGCAGACTCACCTGTCGGTAAGGAGTTTTTGTGCCGCAGTAATGTTCTGGGTGTTCCAGGGACACTGGAAGGCTTTTCCCATGTCGTCTCTGCAAAAGAATAGGAGAATGGTAGAATGTTTACAAGAAATCACATCAACTACACAGTTGTGAGTGCTGTGCTGGACCTGAATGCCTGAATGATACACAAGTACAGTAATATAATATAAAGTATAGTAAAAGCAATCTGGATAATGTAAACCCCTTTGAAAAAATGGTTATTGGAGCTTTAATTGACCGTAGTTGTAATGAATCCTGAATTCAGTGGCACGTATTAAGGGATTGACTTGCAAAATAAATCATATATTTATTCTAGTTAACACTGGCTTAGATATCTCCAGTCGACAAACTGAACACTAGGAGGACTGATAATGTTATCTACACGGCTTTGCTGAAAAAAAGCTCTTTCAGCGCTCGCCAATAGAGAAAGCGCAGCTAAAGCCATTGGTTTAGCATGAATAACATGGATGGGGAAATGATTCCTCAATGTAAGCTCACGATCTTTCAGAAATGATTGACTGTGTCATCAGAGGGCATTCATCATACGACTTTTTTCCCCTCCACTTCTCGGTAATGAGGCAATCGAAATTATAAAAGGCATCAGCTAAACCGACGATGATAATGTCATTGCCTGCAGACTGCTAATGTAGAGAAGACATGTTTCCTTCTCATTGCCGTCAACAATGTTATGCAACTCTAATTAGCATGTCAACGATGCCACTCTGATTAGGTTTATTCTGTCTGTTAATGCACGACCGATCCTAAATCGCTTCTCTCGTCACTTTCATCTGTCTGCCTCGAATATCAATGGGCCATTTTAGATACTGTGGGTATTCATCATCGTGAAAATCGAAGCGTAAAAAAGACTAAAGTCAATGCTGAATCAGTCAGTGTCTGGAAAATGTAATGAAAGTCTAAAAAATTATTATGCACGCGTATCATTTAATAATCTGTGAATCCAAACTGGTTACCAAGCAACAAGCATCTGCGCTAAACATAAATCAAATGATCTCGTTCATACAAACGTCCTGCGCCAAGACGGCTGAGATTCCGCCTCAACGTCCTTCGATTTTCTCTTTATTTAATAGAATTATTTTCTAGAACAACAGAGAGGATATCGCATACTTTTGGTCCATAATGAGGATAAGGAATATGCTGTGAATATTGCCCTAGTTATGTCTAGGCAAAGTCTGAAGTCCATCTTTTATTTATTGCCATCTGTAACAGCATTGGCTTTGGTGCCTGCTGTTCCTGCCTGACAGTTTACCCAAATGCGTAACCTTCATTTTTCATTGATCATAACCAATTTGACCGTATGACATTTTCCCATTAAAAAGGTGTCATTTACACTGGCATTTGTTCACGACTAGGGGATTCAAATAGCAGCTTACGTATTCATGCAGGAGGAGAAACTTTTCAATTCAGCTACTGAATTCATTCGTCAAGTTTTATTATTAAATATTTCTCTTATTTCTAAGATTTATTTGACCAATGTGTGTATATGATCAGTCTCTTGCTCAGAATAATTGCATCCAATACCAATACTGCTGTATGTTGTCATATAGTGTATAAACAGATGATGTGAACTGGCACACAAACTTATGATTTATCATCTCTATAAAAAAAAAAAGCACTGTGAAAATGTCAAGAAGAGGAACTAAGGCAGCTTTCTATCATACACATGACACTATTAAGCATATGAAGCATAGGATTAAGCAATGTTTTCTTTGCTAGCTGCATTAAACAAACCTTGCATAATACAAAATGAGTGAAAGTACCAACTTTTACACCTCATATTGTCATTGACAACTAGGCATAATTTTAAATAATGCTATAAAGAATGCGCCTGATTCCCTGATACTCATTTTGCTATTCGATCTGGTATCAGAATCTACAATATAGGTGTTGAAAAACATACTATATTAAGGAAAATTCTCTATATACTATATATAGGTAAAAACAGCATTAGCATGACTGATCACGAGTCTCCTCAATGGTGGATTTTATTTTTCCTGTACCACTAGTGTTTGTCCAATACAGGTGTGTTATTAGAGGATGGGTATAACCAGGAGGTCAAAAAACCACTGAACCAGAAAGCTGCTACTAAGAACAGGAAGGAAACCACACACACACACACCCCCATATTCGTCATATCACCGTGGTAACCGAACAACAAAACACAATGTGAGGAAAGCTGACATGAGACCTTTAAAAAAGTGTTAAAAAACTTCGGTTTTGGTACATAATGGTTCACTTCGCTAGTTCACGGATTCCTCAACTGCGAGCCTTGTGACGGTCATGTCTTTAAGCTGTGATGGAACACAGACTAAACAGATTAAAAACGGAGGCAATTTATAGTCTGTGAGTTCCAGTACATTAGTGTGTGTGTTTGTGTGTGGGGGGAGGGATGGGTAATTTGACTGACAAGATTCTTGTTTACATGCTAAAAAGTTGAGTGAGAACTGGAAGTAACTTTATACAGACCAGCTGCCTTAATTGCTTTGAAACTGAGAGTGGTTTACAGTTTTAGCTGTCAAGAAACTCATGCCATGTCAAAGCAACCTTATATTAAGAGCTACTATTCTCTAAGCTCTTTGTTATTGAGTGTTCTGGCTTATCCAGTCACTAAATCCCCTTTAAATCCAATCATAACAACTTTGATGGTAGTCGCATGTGTTTATCTTCTGTATAACTACCAAAACCTGGCATTATTTTTTGCTCTTTCACAGATTCTGATTTAAAATGTCCTTAACAATGCATTGTTGTGTTTTAAGTAGCAATATAGTGAATACTTGCTTGCACTTAGGAAGAAAATTTACAGATACCTCATAAATGTAGGTAGCAGCAGATGCTCCTTGACATGCTACCTTGTACAGTAGCCAGCTAGCTGGTCTATCCCAGCAGCAAACATTGCTAAGATTAGCAAAGGTTCGTTTGTTAGCTAATATTGATTTAACCTTGGTATGGCATAAAAAGCTTTTTCACTTCTTAAAAATTAGATTACATTGCAGACCGAGGTGTGAAGAGTCAGTAGCTTGTGTTCTTTCAAATGCTTTGAGGCATGCACTGTATAGGATGCATGTGTACATGTATATATACTATAATATTGTTAGTGTTAAGATGGTTCTCACACTTATTCACACACATTCCTTTGTCTGTTCAGTGTCTATAGAATATTTAAAAAAATCTAACAAATAGTCACAGCCTATTGTATTGACTAAAGTACTATTTAATCTTTTTCACAGTAAGTTGAGTCATTTTTGCCATGTTTCACATCCAGTTATCTTTGTGCTGTGCAGAATTTCAGTGCCTAAAATGGTGACCACATTAGAAAAATCATGAAATTGATACACTAGGAGCTCATTCACAGACTCGTATTACTCAGTTTGAGCAACGCATATTTGGTCATTTTAAAATTTCCACATATTGCTTGAATAGATGCTAAAATTACTCAAACTATTAATGGGAAAAGGGAAAGTCAATAGTGCAAATTATAGCCTGACTAATTCTGTTCTCAGTCCAGATCCTCATTTAGTCATCCTGAGAATGCACAGACGGATGTCTGGTGGGTGAAGAACCAGGGCGTAGGACAGTCCGGTGAGAGACAGACACAAAGCTGATTGTTTCGAAGTGATGTGTGGAGACAATCAGAGATATCATGAACGAGCCTCTGATCTAATGACACCGACCTGTACCAGCCTCACACAAGCATTAGCATTGACATAAGCAGGCCAGTTGTGAATGACTGACTTCAGCACATATGACTTGAACTTAAACTAAGAAATCTTAATTCAATAAATGCACTATAAAAGACTGCATGAATAGTGTTTGTGCCTCATAGTAGCAAGATCCTTGGGTTGATCCTGAGAAGCACAGAATGTCTGTATGTTTATTTAAGCTATTCTCCCACCTCACAAAAAATATACTGATTAAATAATTGAATAAAGAATGCAAAATTCCAAGGTTTTCCTTTGTAGTGAATTTCAAACTAACCTGAGTCCTTACTAAACATGAATTGCAGAATTCTAGTGACTGTATTGTTAACCTGTTAATACATTCAGAGGTGCTTACCATTGTTGACAGTGTTGACGTAGTACTTCTGTCCATCTGGTGAAATGTAACACTTCCAGTCTTTGGGCAATGGGTTTTGGCAAATGTCCTCACCAGGCAGCATGCTCAAGGAGGCAGATTTCTGCACGTAAAAGTTAGATATGTTTTTGTTTTGGTGTAAAACATTTAAGTTATATACATATACAGCATTTGGAAGATGCCCTTAACCTGAGTGACTTATCTCATTTTATAAAATTGAGTCCTTGATGGTTATTGGCATTGCTCAAGAGCCCATCAATGTCATCTTGGTGGTTCTGGGACTTCTGAGCTACCACATTCAGTATCTTTCATATCCATTAATATGGTAAGCTATGGAGTTCTCTTTACTTGACCGCCACTCAGTACAGCTTAGAATGATTCCACATGAACAGCCTAAAGATCCTGAGTCTGGTTCTTCTCAAGGTTCTCATCCTCATCCTCATTTTAGGAGGTTTTTCCTTGCAATTGTCAATGGCTCGCTCATTTGGGATTAGTTGCCACTGGCTTGCACATTGTGGAAGTGGTAGCTCAGTGGTTGAGCCTATGGATTACTATTTGAAAATGTCAGGCAGTTCAAACCTCAGTATTGCCAAGCTACCACTCTGGGCTCTTAAGCAAGGAACCCTCTGTGCTCCAGGGGTGCTATATAATGGCTGACCTTGTACTCTGACCCCAGCTTCCTAGCATTGCTGGGATAATCAAATAAAAATTTTTCTGTAATGTGCATGTGTATAGTATAAAGCATCTCCAAAGCTTATAGGACTTACCTATGAATTTAGAATTTACATTCCTAACCTATTTATATCTGTAGGACTGTTTAGGAAAATGTCCAAGGTTTTTTTCTCAGTAATATGGACCGTTGAACAAAACTATAACAATTTAACTAGAATGGTAAAACCCAATCACATTCAGTCATTCATGAAATGTAGCACGGTCTGGAATTCACTAACTGCAGTTATCTGTTGTCTGGATTCGGCCCCTGTGAAACCTCACTGCCTTCAGCTGTGGCGTTTAACCAATGTTTTTTAAAAGCTTAGCTCATAGAGGCTTTCTCATCGGTAATTTTCCCCAGTCAGGAATGCTGGGAATGTGGGAGGAATGGACTCCGGTGCAAAATACCACACATAAATTACATTTATAGCATCCATAGGGAGAGATATACATGGCATGGGTTAGGGAGTGTGAATGTAGAACTGCTTTTAAAATATTATTTTCTCTTATTTTAAATATTTATACAAATTTGAAATGTCTTAATTGCTCTTGCGAACAAATTGTTATATCTCTAATGTTTTAGAAAACCAAGCCAAATTCCCTTTCCTTGTCAATGACTGCACACAAGTGAGAGTTCAGCAGCCCAAGTTAAAATTAATGTTCTAGTAGCAAAACAAATGACTCAAAACTCTTAGCTGTGATGTAAGTTTCTATTTCCCTTTGATAAATCATTAAAGTTACTGGCCCATGTCTTCTCCAATGGTCTTCCTTACGTAAAGTATTTCCTTCCCCATTAAGTATTGAACTTTCTGCTGATGTGAATAAAAAGGTGAAAAATTCCAAAGATTAAAAATGCATTGTAGGAGAATGTTTTAAAAAAACAAAAAAAAGGAAATTAGCTAATTCATGCTCGAAATGGTGCGGGAAGTCACCAGATAACATAAGAGTCTAATTTCCGTACTTACTGAGTCATCATGATGGTTTGCATAACAGGTGTTACATAATGGATAACGATTTTCAAAAGAAAGTTAAAATAAGTCTTAAGCAGAATAGAAGTTTTAGATAAAACATTTCATTTGTATTACCAGAGTTTCAAATATTTCAAAAGGTATGAATGGGCCAAATTATAGTGGTTAGATAGAGACCACTCTATGCAGCTGGGGATGGTTCCGCCTTTGAGGATTGATTTGGACTGTAATAAATATCAACAATAATATCAACCTGTTACAAGGGCTCAGGACCACATGGTTGCAGGAACAATTTTGGAATTAAGAACCTATCACTGCACACCTCAGCAATAATGGAACTGCAATGAATTGACACATGAATGGAATAAAAGGACATTTGGTACCACTCAATTTAGTACGGGTTCCCTTTTGAGTCTGGTTCCTATCAAAGTTTCTTCCTTATGCCATCTCAGGGAATGTTTTCTTGCCAAAGCCACCAGTGACTGAGGCATCAGGGATAAACATCAGGGATACATTTATAATGATAAGAAATGAAATGTATAGGCGATAAAACTTGAGGCAACGTCCATTGTTTAAAGCGCTACACAAATAAAAATGAATTGATCCTAATTTATTTAGTTGCTGGTGATCAAGGTTTATTTGATTTGAACACTGGTGGTCATGGATTAGTTGAGACAATGTTGATTAGATTATTCAAAAGCAGGAGAGTCTTCAACATTTACTTACATTACTGGGGGAAAAAATTAAGTTGCTGATGGGGTCTTAAGTTCGCCAAATCTAGAGATGAAGTCACTATGCAGCCAACAGTGATTCAGCCTCAATTCGGATAAAAGATTCAACTAACTAAATAAATGTAAAGTAACTGAAACAAGACACAAAATCATCCTCAGAATCAGAGAACTGCAGACAACAAACTTAAAGATCTTCTGCCTTTGGATTGCCCATGCTATAGATTTCATGTGTGTAAAACCTTAGCCAGACCATCACTGCAAGCTCATCTTCCAACAACTGATCCGAATCCAAGTCTAAATCCATTCGGACCTTCCTGGATAGTCCTGACATGTGAGGCGGTTGTTAAGGGAAGGAGAGACAAAGACACAAATAACTTAATGTCACAATGTCTCCTCCTTTCTTAGCTTGTATCCTGTGAGAATGGACTTGAGAATCCTGATAAACTCTTATTTTATCAACTGAAAAGGACACACAGTTCCCACACCCAGGGCTGGAAAAAATATATATATTTCAAAAGCTTTTCCTTGCATTCCACTGCTGTCCTGCTGGGAAAGTCAGCAATAAACTGTCAGGGGGAAGAATACTTCAAATACCTGAGGCGAAAAATAAGCTATACCTTTGATCTTTCCATTTTTAGAGATAGAACACAACGTTATTATTAACAGCATTTCTATGGAAACAAAGTGGTCTCTCTGACAGGGAAGTGTTTGTGGTCACTAAGGATGACCTCATAGACTCTCTACACACATAAGTATGCAGTATTAAAAATATATATACAAAAAACAACACTTTTGTATTAAGAATTTTGGATTTTTAGTAGTATAAAAATTATTGCTATATACACACTATATGGCTAAAGTATTGGGACACCTGACTTTCCCAGCCTTATGTGGTTCTTTCCCAAATTCACAATTATAAAGGGTGTCTTTGGATGCGTTAGTATGAAACATTCCCTTCACTTGAACTAGGAGACCCAAACCTGTTCCAGCATGACAATGCCCCTGTGTACAAAGCCAGCTCCATGAAGCTATGGTTTGACAAGTTTGAAGTAGGAAATCTTGAGTCTTCGGCACAAGAGCACTCCCTGAATACAAGCTTTGTATGGGTTTGGAGTGAAGGATCTCCTGCTATAGAGCTCTGACCTCAACACTATTGAACACCTTTGGAATGAACTAGACCAGTGACTGACACCCTTGTGTCTAGATGAGCCCAAGTCTCCACAAGCACACTGCAAAATCTAGTGGAACATCTTCCCAAAAGAGTGGAAGGAATCATTATAGCAAATTAGAACTGTGATGATCAAAAAGCACATACCATACTTATGACTAAGTGTCCGCAAACTTTTGGCAATATAGTGTAACTATAAGAATTAATCGAAAATATGTTTTTGCCTCTCAGCTGTTTTGCTGCTATCTGTCTAATCCAGAGTTGTATCACGCCAAACAAAAAGTTCCAACAGAGATATACAGAAAAAAATTCCTTACGCAGCATTCTGGTTCCTCATGCCTAAGTGACTCACTGTTTCCTCAGCTAAAAAAAAAGATATATTAACATAAACTGTGTACATGGCACATGATGTTCCATGACATCCACACAAAAAGACTGTGTATGGGTCAAGCAGGATGAAGAGCTCAGCAGCAATTAAATAACGATGCATAAGCGAGTACATGGATGTGCCGAAGTTCAGCCGATTATTTCAACAATGTCTTTCTCCATCAAAGTAAACCGTTCCCATAGAAACCACATCTGCAATGTTATCATGCAATGCTCAGACTGACTCCAACAATCGAAATGGTACAAACAAAATATTATTTATAACACAGCATTTATATTTGATAAAATGGTCAGTCTGAATACTCGATTATGATTGGCTGGAGGGGCTGGGTTCAATCCGTTGTTCTATATTAATGTGCTGCTGTAACTAATGTAACTGTAACCATAGTAACATACAGAGAAAAACAGAAAACATTTGTAAGCATTTCCTAGTCACTTTACTGAGGTAAACGGATGATTTTTGCATGTTGTTTAACATATATGGTGAATATGACAATTTTCTGAAAGGGCTACAGGATGGAACTGACAAAACATAGCAAAAACCATTAAAATTAGTAATCTAATGAAAAACAGGATAAGAGGTGAACATCAACAGCTTCATTATTAGTAGACAAGCAGGACATAATTCACACAAACATAATCTCTCTGTCTCACTCTCACCCTCTCTAAACTACTACTACTTTATCTCTGTGTATGATTTCAAGCACTCGGAATTCAAATGGACAAATATTAACCACAATTTTTTCCACACAGTCAGTTTTGCACTACAGATATCAATAAATGCTTTAATTTTTCACTTAAGGCAAGTTGCTATAATATATATATATATATATATATATATATATATATATATATATATATATATATATATATAGGGTAATCCATGGCTAGGTGTACATGGTACATGATCCACGAAGGAAACCAGTCTTCTCTGTATCATCCCTTATCTCTGTTTGCCACATAAAATCACACCTCCCAGTTAAAAACTGTTACTATAATAGTCTTAGGGAAATTATTATCATAGCCATGCATTCCGCTAATTTCAATGGAAACACTTTTAATGAAAATGCTAAATTCACGGTACGGTACGTACCTCGTTTTTGAATCAATAAATCGGCTTAATTTGGTTTAATTACGCTACAGGTGGTGGAAGAAATGCAAAACATAAAATTGTTTCTCGTTTTAATAAAGCAGCCTAATTTAATTAACATTTGTGATCAACATTTGGACAGTTTACATTTTTAAAACAAATTTAAATGCCTACTAGGTTCAATAATATAATAAAATAAAAGTTTCCAATTTTTTCTAAAAAGTAAAAAATAGAATAAATTAAATGAATGCAATATACTTTTTATATATTATTATATTTATATTGTGATTAATTAAGTATTCAATTAAAATGGCAAAAAAGAAATTAAATAAATGGAAAAATTAAATGAAACATTTTATATTTGTTAGACCCCATTTGGGTAATACAGGAGTGTAATGTAATGTAAATTTGTGTTTTTTATAAAACACCTGACATGTACACCTGACTGTAAAACTGGTAGATGCTCTTGAACATCCAATTCCAAATTTATTTCTTCCATTTGCTGTTATAATAACCTCCACTTTTCTCTGAAGATGTTCCACTACATTTTGGAGTTTGCCTATGGAGATTTGTACTCATTCAGCCACAATGACATTAGTGAAGTCAGATACTTACACTGGCGATCAAAATTAGAGAACAATTTATAAACAATTGAACAGTTCTGAAATAATGTCATCTTCACTGCTCAACAGTTGAAGGAGTTTTTGTCCTGTCTATACCATGCTACCAGAACACCTTTTCCACAAAATAACTAAGGCATTTAAAAAAAAAAACATTATTTTGCAGAAAACACACTGATCAAAATTAGAGAACACTTTCAGATACCTCCCAGTTATTGGTGTTAATCTGGTACCTGGTGCTAATTTCCTTGATTATCTATAAACCCCTATTTAACTGGCAGCCTAAATTCCAGTTACACTGACTCTGCAAGATGGTGGGCCGTTCTAAAGTGACTGAAAGCCTCCGGCAGCAGGTTGTCCAGATGAAGGCCAAAGGGATGACCCTATCAGCCATAGCAAGACAAGTTGGTCGTTCCAAATCTGTGATTTCAAGAATATTGAATCTTTACAACATCACAAACTCATTCAAGTCCGCCAAGAAGGCTAGTCGTCCACGGAAGACAAATACAAGAGAGGACAGGATACTGCAGAGGATCTCAATGGGCAATCGTTTCCACACTGCAGCTTGAATTGCTCACCAGTTCAGCGCTGAACAGGGTAAGGATCTGTCTCGTCATACAGTGTCTCGACGTTTAAGAGCATTTGGACTGAAAGCCCACTCTGCAGTGACCAAACCTTTCATTAGCAGAAAGAATCAAAAGGCTAGACTAAGCATGTGTGGACAGAGGAGAACTGGTCCAAAGTTCACTTCAGTTATGAAAGCAAGTTTAATTTATTTGGGTCTGATGGGAAACATTATGTTCGGCGACAAACTGGAGAAAGACTGAACCCAAAGTGTGTAAAGAAGTCAGTGAAAAGTGGAGGAGGAAGTGTCATGGTTTGGGGCATGTTTTCTGCAGCAGGAGTTGGGCCTCTTATACAGCTACATGGCAGAGTGAATGCAAATGTTTATCAGAACCTTCTTCAACAACATATGGTTCCTTCCCTGCGTTTATCACCCAATCAGCCCGCAGTGTTCATGCAGGACAACGCTCCATGTCACACAGCAAAACGGGTAAAGCAGTTCCTTGAAACTGAAAACATTGTAATAATGACATGGCCTGTCCAGAGTCCCGATCTCAACCCAATAAAGAACCTCTGGAAAATCCTTGGTGACAAAGTTATGGCCAAGAAACCCACTACAGTCACCGAACTGTGGAGGAGACTGGAAGAAGAGTGGACCAAAATCACACCAGAGCAGTGTGAGAGACTAGTGCTGTCCTGTGGCCGCAGATGGGCTGAAGTCAGTCAGAGCAGAGGCCTGTACACTTCCTACTAATTGCTGACTGTTGTAACCTTCAGAGAATTTTGTTGTAATCTTTTTCCATGCTACAGTCATACAGTGTGTTTTCTGCAAAATAATGTATTTTTTTTTAAATGCCTAAGTTATTTTGTGGAAAAGGTGTTCTGGTAGCATGGTATAGACAGGACAAAAACTCCTTCAACTGTTGAGCAGTGAAGATGACATTATTTCAGAACTGTTCAATTGTTTATAAATTGTTCTCTAATTTTGATCGCCAGTGTATGTAGGGTTAAGAGGCCAATTCATCCCAAATGTTGAGGCATTGTCATGCTGTAACAGGTTTCGGTTAAAAAAAAGACATCTTATACAACTGTTTGCCTCCAATCATTCAAGTAATAACTACATAGACACAAAAACAAACAATTTATACTAAGAATAGTGAGTTAACTCTACAAACAGCACCCTTCTCTAAAAATAGTAAAGCTGAGTGCTTATAAATTGCTACCATTAAATAATATAAACAAAGTAATAACATTAACATTTTGCTAGATTCAACTATTATGGATAGATATAGTATATACGCAAGTCACGACAACACTGACCAAACCACATAAGCTCTTTTATTTACACCAGCTTTCCATTGTCATGGACAATCTGCTTATATAATATGATGCTAATCGATAAATAATAGGCAGTCCAAGCTAGAAAAGGTGAGGATGTGAACTACGTTCCCAGCTAGAGCTCTGCATTTAAGAGCTTTCCAATCAGTAGCTCTGCTGCTTATGCAATGTCATGGTTGACCACTATTGAAGATAAGGAGGAAAGGAAATAAATAAAGTAGGAATACACCTCAAAAAGGTCTTTAAGTTGCTTTATATTTGTCACATGTACACTACCGCACAGTGATTTTATTTGTTTTTTGCATATCACAGCGATGTTGGGAGTTGAGGGTTAAGAGCCTTGCTCAGGGGCCCAAGAGTGGCAGCTTGTTGATACCCATGATAGAGCCAACAATCAGTAATCGGAGCCTTAACCACAGAGCTGCCACATCCTTTATTTGTCACAAATAGCTCAGTGGAAAAACTTTTCTTTACATATTCTAGCTTGTTAGAAACCCCTGGAGCGAATAAGTGTTACTCAGGGCCACAATGGTGCGGGCTTGGCCCTTACACCCCTCCAACCTCTTGTTCAGTAATAGTGGGCCTTAACTGCTGAGTCAAGAATGTGTATGTGAACATTGCAACAGCTTTACTATCTATTTATTTAATTTATTTAAATCAGCCAGAAACTTGAATCCAGTTTTAAGGCAACCTCAGACCCAAAAGCAGCCTACAAGCTCACAACATTTTATTTGGCACCTGCAGGCAAATGATTCAGGTCAGCATGTGTTGACCAGGGAAGTGCCTGCTTCCTATTATTCACTTCCATGTTTCAACACCTCGGCTTCTATTAGGTGGGTCCTTTCTGACAGCCTGTGGCCTTGACTCAATATATTTCCACGATGTGGTTCTGGATTTCCCACTTGTCACAACCACACCAAGTTCCCCTTCTAACGCAAAGCGATGTCATAGCAGACCTGGCTTTCAGAAATGCGTCCTAGTGCTTAGATACATTACAGGCTGTGAGCTAAAAACAGAACTTCCACTGGCTGCCATGGTTAACAGGAGCATGTTAAACGCAACCCCTGCACACTCATGTGGGTGAGGAGTCAATTACCAGATTCTTGTAATGCGTCTGCATTGGAAACATCCTGTATGCATTAAAGCAAAGGGTAAGATTTGTCATGTGAGAAATAATTAGCATAGCATTCACGAATCAATTGAGAGGTGATGGAGAGAATCTAAGGGGTGAGATTCCAAGCCCCAACACCCACGAAGGCAACCTAAAAAAAAGAAAAACACCATGCTCACAGCCTAGCATTGGTGGACAGTGTTTTGCCAGATGTCAGGCTGTGGGACTCACTTCCAGATGTTTTACGTTATTCTGCATGGAAGCCAAACATGTAAGATATTCCCAGGCTCCCCCACAGGGTATTCCTCTCAGTTACATTTCATCCAAATAGCACTCACAGTACTCATAGTGCTCCTACTGCATCATACAGTATATCTGCATGCAATGCAGCACACACTGGTTTCATTATTTAATGTACCGTGAATGTAAGTTCTTTTCAATCACCCAAATTAGAGTTTGTCTCTTTAAATGGAACCTGTTGATGCTTTTGCAGCTGTAATTGCTATGCAATCTGCTGCGTTTTGTTCGCTAATAGAGATAATTAGTCACTCGGCATTATGACTGCATCAAGTTTGTCATTCTCCTTTTCACAGCCTTCAGAACACGTCCTAGGTTCCTCTCGGATTCATCGAAGCCGGCTGATAAATCACTGCATTTCAAATTCGAGACGCACTTAAGGTCTTCATTCGATCTCTTACCCTATACAGAGGGGGTGTCAAAAGCTGACAAACTCCCAGTCATTAATCGTTTTATAGAGACATATGCATGTTAGATTTGCATCTATGCAACAAACTACGTCATTTAAAGGTATGTAGATTTACTTCGACCAAACAAATATAGAAATGTACACGTTACACCTTGTTTTTATTGAAAAATCCACAGATAGCATGAATAGCACAGCTTTATACACACTTGGTGTCTGGACAGTTTGTTTCTCCAAACATTTAGCTGAAATACTTTGCCTCTTGTAAAATTCGCCAAAGGTGTTCTGTTCTAGTTGGAGATTTCTTTCTCATTTTCTGATCCATTTCATCCCAGAGCAGTTCAATAGGATTTAAGTACGGTGACTGGGCAGGCCATTTCATGAGAGGTAACACTTCAGTCGACTCTTTTGCTCTCTAAATAATGATTACAGAGCTTGGACTTCGGGTTCTTCGGGTCATTAACTTGTTGTTCGGTAAAGTTGGTTCTAGTCAGCTGCATTGTATGCAATTGTAGCCATGTTGGTTCAGTTTTTCTTTCACCTGGAATAAGTCACCAACCGTCCCTGCTCCAAAACATCCCCAAACCATTACGCTTCCACCTCCATGTTTGACTGTTCATGACTGTTCAACATTTTCTTTCCTGTTCTACCTTTTACATAAGTTCTTCTATTAGAGCCAAAAATATCAAATCTGGACTGAACTGTCCAAAGAACTTTGTTCTAGACTCTTACTGTCCAATTCCTGTGTGATTTTGCCTTTTATCTAGTTGTTGCATTGAAAAAAATGCATGTGTCTCAAAAACCCTGAAAGACTGATTACTTTGGTCAGAATCTGTTGATTAACTACACTTTGGGCTTAAATTGTGATTTCTAGCAGTTTCATAATTATGGAGTCTTGAGTGTCAGTGCTTCCTAAGAGTCAGGATAAATGGCTGCATTTTGAAGTTTCTCTTTTTGTTGCCATGTTTTTTCTTTTTCTGCAAAATGCTTTTTTTTTTTAATAGTCTTATTTTTTTCACAGACAGAGAGAAGAACTTCCTATGCATGGTTGCCTGAAGGGCTCTCTCAGGGCACAAATGTACACACTACAGACATGCACAACTGCGTGTGTCTTTGGACTGTGGGAGGAAAACAGAGTACCCAGAGAAAAACCCCAATGCTCTCGGGGAGTTTTTCCTTGCCACAGTCGCACAGTCGCTCATCAGGGACAAACTTACACTTATAAAGAACATATTCATTTTTTATCACCACATTATCTGTGTAAAGCTGCTTTGAGACAATGTTCATTGTTAAAAGTGCTATACAAATAAAAATGAATTGAATTGAGTTATCAGCATGGCATGGATTTTGTTGTTGTTGATGTTTTGTTTAGTCGCATGCCCTTTACTGGCGATCGTTGTGAAATCATTTTCCAATTCTCATCACAGTTCCTCTGTGAAAATGTGGCCAATATCTCAGCCATAACTGATATATGCCGAAGTTGCTTTTAGATCGAATCATTTCCTTAAAAACGATCAACTCCCAATAGATCTGATTCCTTCAACATCTTAAATCTCCGAACATGTGTCAGTAGCCCAGATGTGCCATGAATCAAGTTCAGAAGTTAATCAAGGCCTTCAGTGGTGTCTGTATATCAAAGCAATTTGTGTGAAGATAATAGTAGAAGTAGTAGATCTTCTAAAAGCTGTTTTTCTTCTCAACCTACAATAACTTATTGTGACTTACTGCTGGTTGTAATTTTGTATAAAATCAACTAACTTGTTTGCACAATACATGTAAATAATAATCATCCTAATCTTTCATAAGGCATGTTTTGTCCGACTAGTCCTTTTATTGTAATAAGAACAAAAGTTCATTAAGGAAAATTCAAACCAACTTTGAGAAGCTAAATACATTTGAAGATTTTATCTCAACAAGGAACCTGCACTGGCAGAAAAAACAAGCTGTGGAATGTGGTTATCAGATGGGACAACATTTAAAATCAGCCCAAACATCTGATCGCTGATGTCTGGCGAACCTGGCTGGACGGATGAGTTGAAGAAGAAAACGCTCATTGTGTCCTTTTTTTTATTTTTAAATAACAATGCCTCAAAACATAATCATAAGCTTGGATTTTCCAACACATTTTTTAAACGAAAGGAGATTCAGCAAAACATGACCTTCGCTATGTCATGATCCATCTAGCACCTAACAATGTAGGCTTAGTATCCATGAACTGACATTATAAGAGTCCACAAAATGTTTTATTTACAATGATCAAAAATCGTGTCCCTGTTCTCCATGGCCCTGTTAGGGCAGGGGTCAGCAACCTTTTTGAAACTGAGTGCTACTTCTTGGGTACTGATTAATGTGAAGGGCTACCAGTTTGATACACACAGTTTTCAGTTTGATCTGAAATAAAAAAATTGCTCAATTTACCTTTTATTATATGTTATTATTAATAATTAATGATATTCATCTATGTGAAGACACCGATCATGTTAATGATTTCTCATAATAATTATCAGCAATGATTTAACAAAGTAGGAAACAGCTATTTTTAGAAAAGGCCTGCGGGCTACTCATGTGGTCCTTGAGGGCTACCTGGTTTGTGACCCCTGTGTTACAAACCAGGGGTCAGTTGATGTATACCTAGAAAAAGGTAAATTAATTTAAACACTGTACGTGTACAGCAAGTCCAGTTTTTAAAAACCAAAAATCTTGAGGCATTTTGTAAATGATTTAGCTGAAGGAAACTCGATGAGAAAAGCAAATCTTCAACCTTCATCGATTTACCCCGTAAAAAAAACGATGCGTCAACATGGTTTGTTGACCAACACACCCATTAATTCCTTCCCCAAACTCTTGCATCAAATTTGGAAGCACACCGTTTTATGTAGTTTACAACTTCCCTTTCCTTTAACCTGTTTCAGCATGACAATGCCTATGAGCACAAAGCTCCATGAAGACATGGTTTGACAAGTTTGAAGTAGGAAAACTTGAGTGTCCTGCACAAGAGCCCTGACCGAACATGAACTGGATGAACTGGAATAATAACCATGCCCCAGGTTGACTCACCTAACATCTGACATTACGCTCTTGTGGCTGAATGAAGGAAAAAGACACAGCCATGATCTAGTAAAAAGCTTTCTCTAAAGCATTGAGCAGTAAAACGGTGATTAAATATGGAATGGGATGTTAAACAAGCAGGTAGATTACGGTAGGTGAAGTGAGGAGGCCTGGGGTGCAGTCAGCATTCGATTCATCCCAAAGGTCTTCAATAGGGTGCAGCAGGAAACTCATGATTTTTGACTTCAACCCATGTAATGTATGATATCTTCATGGAAATTGCAGGAAAGAGTTTGGGTCTCCTAATTCAAGTGAAGGGAAAATATACAGACATCATTTAGCACTTAGTTTGAGGAGGAACCACATGTGGCTGAAAAAATCAGTCTGTATTCCTTGGTGTGATGGAAGAAGAACCACCTATTGTAAGGCTGGAAAACTGTCAGATGTCTCAATTAAAGGTCTACAAGAAGATTCTTATTGAAATCAGGGTTCTTTAAGGAACTCCTGGAGACCTGACCCTTTAAAGAGATGTTATGAGGAGTTGCTGGGTGGTTATTTAGAACCAGGGTTGTTCTACGTTCAAGACTATTTTCAAGAAGAACCCCATATGGCTGGAAAAATCAGTCCAAAATCTGAATATAATGTGTCTACAAGAAAATTAGGGTTCTTTGAGGAACTCCTGCTGAAAGTATGGAGACAAGACCCTTGAAAGAGATATTATAAGGAGTTTGGCACTAACAGATGGTTGTTTAGAAAACATCTGTCCTACCTCCAAGACCTGGACGTAACTTGATGGGAACCATCCGGTGACTCCATCCTTCTCGCCTTCCCACCATCCGCCGGGCAGCGCGCGCGTGATGCGGATCAGCTCCCCGGGCTGGAAGCGCAATCCGCACTCGTGCTGCTCGCCGCTGAACGCGTACAAACTCCGACACAGCGATCCCGACATCGCAAAGTAAACTTCCCCTGCGCGCTGACGCTTTCTGTCTTTCCTTCTTTCTTCCGTTCGTCTGCGCGTTAAAAAGCTGCGGGATTCCGACCAGATGCGCTCCTCCAGATGCGCGCGATCGAACCCGGAGACGCGATCCCTATTGGACATGCAGTGAACTGCGTAGGGTGGGGAAAGACACTGGCGACCTCCCAAACACGCTTCTCGATCCGAACAACATCGTACAGCAGTAACGCCACCTACATGGCAAACCCTCGACACTTTTCAGAAGCAACCACGTGGCTCCTGGGCGTTCTTCAATATAAGATGCAATAACAAAATAGAGGCAACATCTTTATTGGCCTCTGCATGAGCAAAATGTTTCACACGTTTTGCACACACACACACACACACACACACACACACACACACACACACACAGTTCTAGTACTTTATACTTTATTTATTGTTGCATTTGTTTTTTTTTAAACATGCAGTCATTACTTTATGACCATAATGCCATCATTTTCACATATTATACTGTATATTATTAATACTATACTACACTACATTATACTATACTACCCTATAATATACAACACTATACTCTACTACCCTATACTACACTATACTACCCTATACTATACTACACTATACTACCCTATAATATACAACACTATACTCTACTACCCTATACTATACTACCCTATACTCTACTATCCTATACTACCCTATAATATACAACACTATACTCTACTACCCTATACTACACTACACTATACTACCATATAATATACAACACTATACTCTACTCCCCTATACTATACCATACTATACTATACTACCCTATACTATATTACACTATACTACCCTATACTCTACTATCCTATACTATACTACACTACACTATACTCTACT
Source organism: Silurus meridionalis (assembly GCF_014805685.1). Taxonomy (NCBI): domain Eukaryota; kingdom Metazoa; phylum Chordata; class Actinopteri; order Siluriformes; family Siluridae; genus Silurus; species Silurus meridionalis. Next base: position 5,779,762 of record NC_060890.1, on the reverse strand, counting down.
ATCCCATACCATACTACACTATACCTACTACCCTATACCTACTATCCCATACTATACTACACTACACTATACTACACTATACTATACTATACCATACTATATCCTATTACACTACACTACCGTATACTATACAACACTATACTCTACTCTACTATACTACACTATACTATACACCACTATACTCTACTATCCTATACTATACTACCCTAAGCTATACAACACTATACTCTACTACCCTATACTATACTATCATATACTATACTATACAACGCTACACTATACTATATTATGCTATACTATACTATAATGATACTATAATATACTATACTACACTACACTACCCTATACTATACAACACTATACTCTACTCTCCTATCCCATCCCATCCTATCCCATCCCATCCCATCCCATCCCACCCTATACTATACTACTCTAAGCTATACAACACTATACTCTACTATCCTATACTATACTACACTATACTCTACTATCCCATACCATACTACACTATACTACACTATACTCTACTACCCTATACTATACAACGCTACACTATACTATACTGCCCTACACTATACAACACTATACTCTACTATCCTATACTCTACTACACTATACTCTACTACCCTATACTATACAACACTATACTCTACTATACTACCCTGTACTATACAACAATATACTCTACTATTCTTTACTATACTACACTATACTACTCTACACTATACTATTCTATACTACCCTAAGCTATACAACACTATACTCTACTATCCTATACTATACAACACTATACCTACTATCCTATACTACCCTATACTATACTATACTATACTATACCATACCATACTATACTATCCTATACTATACTACCCTATACTATACAACACTATACTCTACTATACTATACTACACTATACAAAAATATACTACCCTATACTATACAACACTATACTCTACTATACTATACTACACTACACTATACTCTACTACCCTATACTATACAACGCTACACTATACTATAATAAATTATACCTATTATACTATACTATACTATACTATCAGTACCCCAGAAACCACAGCAATGATAACAGTTGTTCATAAAAATAATAATGTTGTTCTTCATGCTGCCATTTTTTGTTCTTTAACTATCAGATGAGAGAACAGGTTAACTATGAGACAGAAGTTTAGATTTCAGAACATTTGCGTTCTGCTTCAACATCCATTCCCATTACCCTATTCAACTTATTAACAGCCATTCCTGAGCTAAAGTGGGTTTGTTTGAGCAGGGGAAATGCTAAAATGTGCAATTCAGGGGATACCATAGGACTTGTGAACCCATATAGATGAAGTAAAGAGCACTGAACTGTCTGTCTGTAACTTAAAAAAAATTCATATTACCTAAGCAGACGGTCTGTTGTGCTACACTGTAATGCTGTATTTCTGACATGCTTGAAATGCTTGCTTTACTCATAAATGCTTTTGAAAATGAAATTTTGAAAAAGTGCAAACCCAAAAAAATCAGTGGAAACTTGTGCAACCATATGTATTTTCTTTATTGATATAAGTGGTTTGTATAAAAAGGAGTTTAGTATTGGGGGGGGGGGGGGATTTTACTTTGTGATACAAAATCGAAACAGATGAGTATCTAACGGCACACTTGTGGTTGAGTAGCTTGGAGAAATTGGATGGGTTAAAAATAACAAACTTACTCTCACATTAGACGTCAGCACTTTCTGGGCAATTTCTCCAGATAAATTTACTTCTTCTTCTATGAACTGGTTGTGATCATTATGTTATTATTATTATATTGTTTCTATGCAACAAACTAGGTCATATAACAATATGAAGATTTACTTTGACCAAACAAACATATAACAAACTGTACAGATGTTCAACTTTATTGTCTTTAAAAAATCAGCTGAAATACTTTACCATAAAAAACTTGCCATATATGCTCTTCACTAGTTGGAGATCATTTCTGATCTTGAGATCCAGTTAATCCCAGAGGATTTGGGTGCAGTGACTGGGCAGGCCATTCCATTGATAGATAACACTCTATCCGACTGTTGGTTCTCTTAATAACGCTTATAGAGCTGAGACGTGCACTTTGGCTCATTGTCTTGTTGTATGGTGGAGTCGGTTCTAATTAACCACAATCCAGATGGAATTGCATGGTATGAGTTGGAGTTTGTAATGGTAGCCATGTTGATTCAGTATTCATTTCACCTGGATTAGGTCCCCAACCTTCCCTGCTCCAAAACATCCCCAAATCATTAAACTTCCACCTTAATGTTTGAGTTTAAGGGTAAGGCAGTGTGCTAACATCTTCTCTCCTGTTCACTGTCTGACAGACGTTCTTCTGTCAGAGACAAAACTGACCGATTTGAGCTTATATATGCACAGAACTTTCTTCCAAAATTCGAAATTCACTGTACAATTCTTGTGTGTTTTTGCCTTTGGCCTGGTTTGTTGCATATAAACTAAAGGAACATGCACGTGTCTTAAGAACCATAAAATAATAGGTTTTTCCAAACCTTTGACAGACACTGTATTTAGTACATGGTGGTTGTTGCTGCTGATGCTTAGTTTGATCCTGAACTCAGGACAGTGTGTAAATAAGTGTGTGTGTGTGTGTGTGTGTGTGTGTGTGTTTTGAAAAAGTGTGGTCCCTTTTTGGTTGCATTTTATCTTTCAGTCAGTCGATGTGATTCCTCTAAGTTGTAGGTTTACTGTAAACTCTCAACATACTCTTTGACTCACATGGTGTTGTTCCTTTTTTTCCCTCTCTCCACACTTCTCTATGCATTTCTTTTCCTGACCTTCTGAGTAACAATTTCAAGTTCAGTAGGACCTGGATCCATTACAGAATCATTTACACCAAGAGCATTCAACTACAACTTGCAGTGGCCTAGAAAATGTGTTTATTATATTATGACTGAATGTTATACTATACTATACTATACTATACTATACTATACTATACTATACTATACTATACTATACTATACTATCAGTACTCCAGAAACCACAGCAATGATAACAGTTGTTCATAAAAATAATAATGTTGTTGTTCATGCTGCCATTTTTTGTTCTTTAACTATGAGATGAGAGAACAGGTTAACTATGAGACAGAAGTTTAGATTTCAGAACATTTGCGTTCTGCTTCAACATCCATTCCCATTACCCTATTCAACTTATTAACAGCCATTCCTGAGCTAAAGTGGGTTTGTTTGAGCAGGGGAAATGCTAAAATGTGCAATTCAGGGGATACCATAGGACTTGTGAACCCATATAGATGAAGTAAAGAGCACTGAACTGTCTGTCTGTAAAATTCATATTAGCTAAGCAGACGGTCTGTTGTGCTACACTGTAATGCTGTATTTCTGACATGCTTGAAATGCTTGCTTTACTCATAAATGCTTTTGAAAATGAAATTTTGAAAAAGTGCAAACCCAAAAAAATCAGTGGAAACTTGTGCAACTGTATGTATTTTCTTTATTGATATAAGTGGTTTGTATAAAAAGGAGTTTAGTTTACATGTATTTTTACAAGTCAATTCAAATTAATAAAATTGTATTTGTGTAATGAATTATATAATTGGATTGTATAATTTTTTGTACAATGGATTTTACCTCAGCTGTACAAAAATATATACAGGCTATTCAATTTAATTCAATCCTGGTTGCAAGATTATTCCAGTTCCAGTAGATGGCCGTATTGAGTTGATTGCGAAATGCAGGAAAGTCCAAGAAGAAGAAACCGAAGACGTCATTATTAGTGGAGGAAATTCTGATTCTTTTCAGTGAGTTAAATCATTAGACTCAGCTCATTTTTAAGAGTCGATTCTTTTGAATCCTGACTGCTTTTTTTTCCACTTCTGAAAAAAAGATCAGATATCAGATCTCATCTTCCTCACTGATCTGATTCTATCTCCCCTCGCTTTTCTGCATTATGATTCATTATATATCATCTCAAACATAGTGTTTTTAATGACATGTATTTAAAATAAATCATGAACAGTTAGACGTTGAAAGACAACCAAATCTCTGAATTATTTTATTATTCCTTTTATTATTTATTGTTCCTGCTACAAACCGGATAACAAAATAACACGTTTACAGCAGAGAACTGAACATCACCAAGCCTTAGTTACACGAGTCGAATCTCAGCCGGCTCAAAGAATCGGCTCCAGCGTTTACATAAAAGAGTCGGCTCAAAATCTTGATTCTCAGTTTTTGCCTAAAAGGGTTTGTTCAAAGAGTCGAATATAACCGTGAAACAGTCGACTCGCAGCGTTCACTTAAAAGAATCGGCTCAAAATTTGACGCCGAGCGTTCACCTCCAATAGTCGATTCCTAGCGTTCACTAAAAGAGTCGATTCACATCGTTCACTTTAAAAATGGCGTTCACCTGACAGATAGATATAAATGTTTTCCAGGGAAATAAATACGAGAGTAACCAGAAATTCGTTAGTGGTCGAGCGTTGTGTAATGGTATACTTATTTATAGTATTACAGTAGATTTGTATTAAGTATGTAGATCTGAAATGGCAGATAATTGTAGTTTTGGGGTAGTAGAAGGTAGTTTATGATCGAGCTTCACAGCCGGCATGTTATTTTGACTTTCCAGATTTAATCGGTCTTATCTGGCAACCTGGGAGAGAAGCTGAAATGGAGGAGAATGCGGCTCCTGCGTTCACATTCGGCTTGATCGCGGACATTCAATACGCCGATAAAAAGGACGGTTCTAATTTCTCCGGGACCCGGAAGCGTTATTACAGGAACAGCCTGCACCTGCTGAGGAACGCCATCAGGCACTGGAATGAAGAGGAAGTTAAGCCCAGCTTCATCTTACAGCTCGGGGACATTATTGACGGCTTTAACAGCAAACACGGCGCATCAGAAGAAGCTCTGCAGAAGGTGATGGACGAGTTCAGGAGCTTTCCTGCTCCAGTGCATCATGTGTGGGGCAATCATGAGTTCTACAACTTCACCAGGAGCGCCCTGTTCTCCTCTGCTCTGAACAGCAAGGTCAGAGAAGATGAGGAGAGCGATGAGCAGATCGATGACGTCTACGCTTACCATTTCAGCCCTGCTCCCAAGTTCAGATTTGTGGTCCTGGACGCTTATGATCTGAGCATCATCGGTCGAGACGAAGCGTCCGAGAAGTACAACCTGGCGTTTGAGATCATCAAGGCGCACAATCCTAACGAGGAACTTAATATGCCTCCAGGTACAGGGATCTGGTATAATTCTGGAAATGTTGGGCCTTGTCAGAAAAACGTTTCTTTTTCCCCCTCTGTTTTTTAATCCCACATTCTCAGAATGGGATCATTCGGCCATTCCAAACCAATCAATACTTCTACCGTATCATATGACACCTAAATACAGGATGGGGATGCAGACGATGCCATCCAGCACATCTTTTTGAGCTGCTGCTCATTCTATATCACTCTGTTGCCCGCCTCATACATCTCAATAACAAGATATCTTACTATCCATCTCGCAATATCCAGACGATAAACCCCATGAAGGTCATTCAGAGGTCGTGAAAATGCATCTTTTGACTCAAAAATGCTTGCCCTTGCAACTCCAACAACAATATAAATACCATATTTCCTCTTTAAATGCTTTTTCTGTTTGTGTCCTTCAGGAGCCCATTGCCTGTCAGGTTCAAGGTCCTAAATCCATTCCTTTACATCAGGGGTCACCAACATGACACACGAGAAATAGCTCACCATAGCGCCACTTACCAGTGAGCTGCATCAAAAAATTTTGTTGCTATTCTTTTTTAAATCTGTCACGGATAGACCAAGAGTCGGAAACCGGAGTATGGTTAACACCTTGCCTTTATTTAGTCTGAACATATACAAGGCAGAGGCTTGAGGAGAAGTACGAACCGGAGAGCGGGTAGGATCCGTAATGCGGGTAGTCCAGGGATGATCGCCAATGTGAACCGTTAAAGGCAAACCTATCTTGAGCGCTTCCTCTGAAGCGCAGCAAGGAGCATGGCGCTACGGGAAAGTCCGGTAGATCTCTCATTGCAACGAGTAGATCCGACCGTGAGTGAGGTGGAATCGGGACCTTATAAAGGAGAAAGGTAATGGGGAACAGGTGTAGGTGATTAGAGCAGGGAGAGGCTGAGTGACAGTTAGAGCCTTGGAGGGAGGAATGGCTGGTGGTTCCCTGACAAAATCACACTTGCATTGGTGTGAATTTGAAAATGACAATATCAAAATATAGATGACTAGATATAGATTATAATAACATATAATTAAAGGTAAATTGAGCAAATTTGTTATTTCGGAAGTGTGTGTTTCAAACTGGTAGCCCTTCACAATAATCGATACCCAAGAAGTAGCTCTTATTTTCAAAAAGGTTGGTGACCCCTGCTTTACATCAACCATATGCAGGTTGATGCAGAAATTACTTTTCTGTATCACTTTTGGTAGGTAGTAACATGTTGAATTCATTTGACTTTAAATCTGAAGGTCATGAGTTCAAATCCCAGCCACACCAAGCTGTCACACTTGGGCCACCTCATGGGAGGAAGACCCTCAACCCCTTAGCTGCTCAGGTGTATTAATGAGATAAATGTAAGTGTAGTACAGGGTTATAAAACATATTTCAAGTTTTTATCTCAAGGTTACATTTTTTATGTCGTTTCTCCCAATTCGATTTTTTTTTAAAGAAATTTGATGTCTAAAGATAATCGCTTGTGACATGCCAAACCTATATGTTCAGGCAGATTTCAGATGGATGGAAGGTTCGTGAAGTTCAACGGAGGATTCAGCCAAGATCAGCTCGACTGGCTGGATAGAGTCTTGATCCGTGCTGATGAGAACGGAGAAAAGGTCACGGTTGTGAGTAAGTAGAGCCGCTCTAAAGTTCTGCACAATTCCGAGGAAATAAATCTCATAGCCATGCCACCAGAGGCAAGAGTTCAGTTTGTATCTGTTTGACATCATGTTCAACCTATGACTAATCTAGAATTTTTGTGGTCCTTGGTCTTAATGGTTGTCTAAGGCACTGTCCATGCATATACTGAAACTGTTACAACAAGGATGGAGGTACTAGAAGACCCAAACCTGCTCCACGATAATGTCACTGTGCACAAAACCAGCTCAATGAAGATATGCTTTATATAGTTTGATGTGGAAGATCTTAATTGGCCTGCTATAGAGCTCTAACCTCAACCTGAACACATTTAAACAAGGGTTTATGTAGGTGTACATCAGTACCTGACTCTACTAACACTCTTGTGGCTGAACGAGCACAAATCTCAAGCACACTCCAAAATCCAGTGGAACATCTCCCCAGAAGAGTGAAGGTTACTATAACTGTAAATGGGGAGTAAATGTGGAATGGGATGTTCAGAAAGCACATTTGAATCTTATGGTCAGGTGTCCACAAGGTTTCTCTATATAGTGTCCAAATAAGGTACTGGGTGTAAACGTATATAACAGTTCCCACTAGAAAGAGTCCACGTCCAAATCCATAGATCATAGATATTTGTATTATCATGATGTACCAGAAAAGCCCCCAAACTTGGTCGCCTCTATTAGGAGGTTAAGTCATTAGCATAGTGTGAACACAAAATCAGTGTTTTGCAACGTTCAAAATCTAATATACATTGTAATGTGTGTGTGTGTGTCAAATAATGTTGGTAAATGGAGTAAAAACTTCACTTCATGATTTCATGAACAAGAACTCATTGCCTTATATAAACTACCAAAAACACTTCAATCCTTTTATTTTCCACCTTCTTCTCACAGGTCACACTCCTGTTCATCCCTTCTCCACTGACAGCGTATGCCTCGCATGGAACTTCGACGAGATCCTCCCAGTCCTGCGCTCCCACCAGAGCGTGGTGTGTTTCATGGCTGGTCACGACCACGACGGAGGTTATTGCGTAGATGCGGTCGGAATTCATCACCTCACCGTGGAGGGGGTCATCGAGACCCCTCCGGACTTCGACGCTTTCGGCACTGTGCATGTCTACGAGGACAAGATGGTCCTCAGAGGGAACGGGAGGATCAAGGACAGAGTGCTTAATTATCGTTGAGGCTGAGGAAATATATTTCTTTATAGCAGAGATACGTCTGTGTGTACACAGCACCACGCACCATACACTACGTACATTGTAACGTAAATTATATTGTAACGTATTTATTGTGCGGAACAAAAAAATTTGACTTGGTTATATTTTTGTAAGTGTGAATGTTGATTGAAGAGAAAAGAAGAAATCTATTTCATTAGAATGTAATATTTTAATAAAATGTTATATTTTAATAAAAAGTTGTTTATTATTTCACATTATTTAATTTTACTAGGTTTTCTTTTCAGGGTGTGCTACTGTAGTATCAGAATCAAAACCAGGATGATTTGATTTTTGATTGGGGTGGCCAAACGCAAAGCTTAGAGCTTTTACATTCCTTAATGGACATGTCCCAAAGTATTTATTCCTTTGTTTGTGATGATAACATACTAGTAATCAGTTTATAGATATATTATGCTCGCTTCAAGGCTGCAGTTAACAGCACTAGCGGCACAAACGGCATGCACGCAGAGAGCCGGAGAGGTAAAGATGTTCACCATCTCGGAGCATGACATGAGGAGGGCATTCAGGAGACGGAATTCCAGGAAGGCAGCGGGACCAGATAGCATCACAGGTCATGTTCTAAAAGCCTGCAATGACCAGCTAGCACCGGTGTTCCCCGAGAAATTCATTCTTCTCCCTGGGACACTGTTGTCCCCTCATGCTTCAAACAGTCCATTATTGTGCCTGTCCCAAAGAAACCCCAGCTCACTCTCTTCCCTATAGCCCTGACCTCACTAATGATAAAGTGCTTTGAAAAAACAGTCAAAGACTTATCTGCTGCTTACCTCTAAAACTGCTCTACTGAAGACGCCATTACGCATCTTCTCCAGACACGACAATGAGCCACGTGAAATGAAGAAAACAGAATATCAGCGTTAACATTAATAATTCCTTTACGCTCACCTCTAAGTTGGAGGTACTGGGACTCAGCCCTCCCCTGTGTCAATGGATCTTCAATTTCTTGACAGATAAACCACAAGCTGTACATGTGGGCAAACACACCTCACCCTTACCACTGGAGCTCCTCAGGGTTGTGTTCTGAGCCCCCTGCTGTACTCGCTGTACACATATGACTGTGTGACCACTTCCAAGTCCAACACCTTTACCAAGCTGGCTGATGACACTGTTGTGATGGACTTGATCTCCAACAACGACGAGACAGCCTACCTACAGGAGATTAAAAACCTGGAGAGATGGTGCCAGGAGAACAATCTTCATGCAACGTCAGCAAGACTAGAGTTAATAGTGGATTTTAGCAGGAAGCAGAAGCAGTCATACCAACGGCAAAAGATCAACTGGACCCCAGTGGAGAGAGTGGACAGTTTCTGGTACCTAGGCGTTAGTCCTGTCACAGCAACACTCTGGTGAAGAAGGCATGGCAGCGTCTGAGATGCTTAAGGGACTTTAAACTCTTAGGTGCTAATGACTTTCTACACCTGCACCATTGAGAGCGTCCTGACAGGTTCGGAAACAGCACCATACAGGCGAGTCCTCCGCAACAAGCTCCCTGACCTGCAGGACCTCTACAGCCCGTAAAGCCAGACCAGGGCCAGGAAGATGGTGAAGAACCTCAGCCATCCAAACAATGGACTCTTGGAATGGAATCGCTTCTGCTTATTGAAGGCAAACACAGAGAGAATGAGGAGGAGCTTCTTCAGAGGCCATTCAGAGTCTTAACCAGGAAACACATTTTTATTTATTTTTAGTTTTTTATTCTATTTCTATTTTCATGTTTAGATGTTGGACAGTCGTAAAAAAGCATTTCACTGCATGTCGTACTCTGTATGAATGTGTATGTGACAAATAAAATCTGAATTTTATATTTCACAGTTCAATTTTACGTGAACAGTTCCTATTTTAAATTACTTCATAGCATCTCTAAACATTCCTTCCCTTATTTACAGTATACTTGCCTAGTGGCCATTGTTCTGTTACTGTTTTATAATGCATGCATCTATTGCACCATTATATTACCTTGTATTATATTACCTTCTTATTGTTGCGTCATCGTCATCTTTGTTCCAATGATGAATCATTCAGAGCCATTTTTATTAAATGGAGAGGAAAAATTTGCCTTGAAAGCATTGCAATATGTTGCAATCCCCGTTTCAAAACAGAAATCCTGTTCACAACAATGGGAGTGGTGGGAATATGAAAAAAAAAAAAAAAAAAAAAATAAATATATATATATATATATATATATATATATATATATATATATATATATATATATATATATATATATAAGAATATGTGAACATGTATTTATGTGTAATGCCGTAGTTATAAATGGCAGGACAAACTCTAATCCCTCATGTTCTACTGAAAATGTTGTACATGTGTTCATGATAAGAACGTTGCTATATTCCTGCTAGTTGTACACAAAATCACTTCTATTACCTACACTATATCAACAAGTATTGGGAAAACTGACTTTTCCAGGCTTGTGTGGTTTTTAAGTCCAAGGCCTACAATTGTATAGAATATTGTTGGATGTGGTAACATTCAGTTCTCCCATCACTTGATCTAGGAGACCCATGGGACAAATTGAAACGCTGACTGCACCCCAGGCCTCCTCACCTCACAATACATCAGAACCTGATTTTACTCACACGCTTGTGGCTGAATGAATTTGACAGCAGATTTGCATGAGTCTAATCTGGAAATGTAACTTCCTTGTGAATTGTGTCTAAACTAAAAGTGACTTACAAGAAATCATGTGACATTTTAGTAGACCAAATACTACAAAGTCAAATGCCAGTCACTTTCAGTTATGCATAAAGCTTGTAAAACAGACTTTTACCTCAGGTGACTGATGTATGTTGGCAGTAATGGTTATCCATAAATAGACAGGTTAATACATGTACTCAAAGGTAACCATGTCTGTCAAGTGCAACAGAATCTTTCAATTATATTTTCTTTTTTTAAACGTTTTAACGTATCCAGACTTGGAAATTAAACACGACATGTTGTAGTGTTGTAGGAAAATGATAATGTGGTCCAGAGAATCCTGACCACAAGCACTTTGAATGCTTTGGGTGTGTGGTTAAATAAGTAGCACTGAACAGGGAGTCTGCCATTTTAAATGTTATCTCAATTGCAAATATGTTTTTTGAGTGTTTAATGATTTAAAAAAATCCTTAGCAAACCAGTTATCCTATTTGGCGCACCATGACAAAACTTTTTTAACATACTTATATCACATATAAAGCTGCTAGGGACAGGTGATATCATTATTTTCTTTTCGATCCCATACAAAGTACTTTCAAGACCAGTGACATCGATTTTGAAATCAATGCCACGACTCATTCACCACATACTAACTCGCACATACAGTACCAGTAAAAAGATTTAGACACACCATCTCATTCAGTTTTTTTGTCTTTATTTTTTATTGTACATTAATACTGAAGGCAAACTATGAAAGAACATGTATGGTATCAAGTAGTAAACAGAAATGTGTTAAGCTAAACTTTCAGGAAAAGTCTGTTCACCCTTTTTATGTCTAACAAAGACACTGACATTAGAATAAAACATCTCAGATTTGGACTCATCAGACCAAAGGACTGTTTTCACTGATCTTATGTCCTTGTATTAACTGGCAGAAACAGGTCTGTTCCGCTTGTTGTCCTTCTGAAGTAACATTAAGCTGTTGTTCATAAAGGTCTGACTAATGCCGTTTCCTGAGAACAGTGGGTGTTGAAATATGTCTGCGACTTGAACTCCAAGAAGCATTTAATGTAAATTGGTGGTTTCTGAGGCTGGTAATTCGAATAAACTTATCCTCTGCAGCAGAGGTAGCTCTTGTTTTTCCTTTTCTTTTTCATTATATTGTTTGATGGTTTTGGAGAGTGCACTTGCAGATACATTTAAACTTCACTTCTTAAAGTAATGATGGCCTGTCTTTTCTCTGTCCTTAACTTAGCTTTTCTTGACATTGTATGGATTTGTACAGTAATCGAAGAAGCACTAATAGGGGCTATCGAATAAACAAGGCAACTGTTAGTCAAGCACATTAAGAAGGCAAGAAGTGTCACAAATGAACTCTTGACTAGGTACACCTGTGAACTGAAAACCATACCATATCATATGTGTTTTTAGTTTGCAAAGCCGTCATCAAACCAAAATGTAGCTACTTTGGAAAATATAAAACGTTCTGAAAAGGTTTAAGGGTTATGGTATAGTGTCGTTGACTCTGGTGCACGGTGTTCTTGGTGGTGTAGGAGTCGCTCAGAGGTAACGTTGGACTTCTGATCAGAAGATTGTTGAGTTCAAATATTCCACCACCACTAAACTGCTCAGTTGTATAAATGGCATAAATAAATAAGATAATCACTCTGGATAAGGGTGTCTAACAAATGCCATAAAAAATAATAAAAAATTTATGCTGGGTTGTTTAACAACTACTTTTTGTTCACTACCTAATTCCATTCGTGTCCTTTCATAGTCTGGATGTTCTCAATGTTAATGTTTAAAAATAATAATAAAAAAAATAAAAAAAATAAAGGAGAAGGTGTGTGTCCAAACTTTGCACATCTTGGTGCAGTGTGAAACCCAAAGGCCAGTATCTAGACCTTTATTTTGAAGTGACATTGCCCTGGCTCGGAAATGTCGTGCTGTGTCTCTCAGGCTTCTCCACGCCACTGATCTTCTCATCACCAACTCCAAGGAGCTCACATGGACCTGCTCTAAACCTCTTGTCCTGTTTCCTCACGCAGGCGATGTTCTGATTTATGAGCGACCTCTTCCTGTACACCTGTTTGGGAATAACGCGGCCGTCCACTCCTTTGGTTTTTTTTGCGGATCTGTCGAAACACACACACACACACACACACACACACACACACACACTCTGAGCAATGGCGACTCCCAGTCCTAGCACGAACTCCCCAACTTCATGCAACAGCATGACCGTGGCAGGATCCCCGCTGCAACATCACCAAATGCAGACCCAACACCTACCCACTATGAGCAGTATGCAGGGTAAGGATACTTTTTTTAATAAAGCACAATATCACAACAGATTGCTCAAAGCATGCATGATCACAATTAGTTCCTGTCACTGCTTCCATAACACTAACACACACACACACACACACACACACACACACACACATATATATATACACAGGGCGCTAACGTTAGCATACAGCATCTTAGCTAAGTGACTAGGCCTTGGTGCTTGACGCTAGCATGCTAGTTTATGAGCTTGTCTGCGGCCCGAACGAGTAAAATTAAAGCGAAAAATCATGTCGTAAAGGTTGTAAAAAAAAACGTGTAAAATGTGCAGACGGTAAATTTGTTTATTTATTCATTTTAATTTTCGCCTTGCGTTCATTTCCAAAGCTAGCTGGCTAACTGCGTATATACGCTGCACCCTGATCCGGTCACATTCACAACCACACCGTGGTGTGTATCCGTGTATAAAAGCCGGTAACATGCCGAAATGTGGACAAAAGAATCAAAAACATCATGTATGTTTTATCGTTCAGTCGTTCAAGGACATTGACTGCTTGAACATGATTGATTTCTGTTACTCGACACGTTTATTATTAGCTTCCTGACACCCAATGAACCCATATATGATTGTATGGATGTTTGGAGGAATGATCTAGAAACTTGTATTTCTTCCTATTCAATGTGTATCTTTTTTTTTTTGTCCCCCTCAGATTTATGCGTATATATTATACTGAAGTATGTACTATGAGTCCTTCTTTGCTCTTAAGATAACCTTCACTCTTCTGGGGAGATGTTCCACCAGATTGTGGTGATAGAAGCTCATGTAGATCTGATGGAAAGTCAGGTATGGTGGTGTGAGAAAGGCGAGAAGGTCTGCGGTTGGTGTCGGCATTCAATTCTTCCGGATCCGGGGTTGAGGTCTGCGCTCGAAAACAGAAGATCTTCCCGTTGAAAGTGGAGATCACTTTGGGCACCGGATCTGCAAGTTCAATAGAAGAAGTTTCATTTCATACCACCACATCCAGAGACATCCTGTACATGGATGTGCATCCAACTATGTGGGAACAGTTTGACGAAAAAAAACACAAAACACTGCTCTGCTTCCCCCATGTATAGCTGCCCCACATACCCTGCTCACCTACGGATCAACACCTCGCTTTTATCTCACCTCGTACTGCTTCACCATCTCGCTGATGCTCTACCACTCCTCAACTGGTCCCACCATCCTACAGGGTTCAAGAAAGCAATGCTTCAAGACACTTTTCTTGATGTCTTCAAACGACACCCCAAGACCCATATATCGTTTGAGGGTACCCTAATTCTCAAACATAAAAAATACTGCCTTTCTATCAATTTAATTTTTTAACATTTTTTTTTTTTTAGATTGGTGGTATTTTTAGACCGTGTCCTTATGGCTTGAGAAGTCCGGTGTCTCAAGTGTCTCTTTTGTCTATATATGTATTGTAAGGATGGTCAGATTCACACAGTCGAAAGGCATAAAAGTTTAACGATGTGATACATCAATTTCGAAAAACGTGTGCATCGGATGGGATTCGTATGGCGGTGCATCGTTTTGAACGTATTGCCATCGGGAATTTTTATTTTTTTTTAAATTATTTAATCATCAGTGGATGCACTTTATTTTTATTAATTAGAAAGTGACCACCGTTTTCATACGTAGTTAGTGCCAAAGTTATCGATTATTTTCGTAATCGAGTATTTTACCGATTAATCGGATAAGAAGAATTTTTCTTTCTTTAAGAGCAACACTAAATATACAGAAGAAGATGGAGAAGGTCTCTTAAAACGAACATGTAATTTGTTTCCTTTTTTAGAAAAATTTAAAAACTGTGTTTCCCCTGTCCAGGGGTTCTCGTTTATAAACGTGACGTACGCGCAAACACGTGCCCAGCTGTTTTGTGCGTACGCCACGGTTATAAAGGAGACCTCAATGCAGTCCAGAGTTTAGCTGGTGGTGCGTCAGTAATAATAGTCCGTGGTAAAACACAGCTTTTTTTGACAATATTGGCTGTATGTTGTTATTTTTCAGAGGACGGTAAATCTATACTGTCACGCAGGCTGCAAATATATCCAAAAAAGAATGGATAAAATATGTCCAAGAAGGGCTGCTGCTATCGATTATTTTAATAATTGATTATTCTAACGATTATTCGGTCGATTGATCGATTAAGGATTATTTTTTCTTTATTAAAAAGCAATACTAAATAAGAAAAAGAAAATATGACGGGTTTCTTAAAACTAACAAGTTTTCTTTTTTCGAAAAATGTACATTGTTATTGTTGAAATTGCAATACAAAAAACCCATTTATTGCATTTAATTGCCATATTACATCAAAATACAAACAAAAAGGGTTGAAAAATTCCCTCTGCAGTGGTCGTGTGGAGTAAGTTATCAGGAATGTTTTATGAAACTCACTTATGTATTTATTTATTAAACCTCGCACAGTACGGTGATGTGGTTTCTCGGTGTATTTATCTTATGAAAAGGTGCGTTTAGCGGGCGGTGCGTCAGTATTAATGGTCCTTGGGAAACAGAGTGCTCTGTGTTTTCTTAAATGGACTAAACGAAGCATCGAGGCAAATTAATTTGCCCTAATAAATATTTGAAATCGAATTACTTGAGTCATTCGAGGAATCTTACAGCTTTATATTCAAGTTACATTTTGTTTTTAGTATTGTTTCTTTAGAGGAAAATTTGAGGGGTGTACTCACTTTTGTGAGATACTGTACATTCATTCATACATTCATATCTGTGCCACCTGCAGTATACAGAAACATAGAGAAATTATATTCAGCTGCATTTTTCCATAGACGTGCATGGTGTTATGATTGCTTTTAAAATGGTGGATGTTAGAGAGATGAAGAGCTGGATTAGTTTACTTTTTATTTACCTCACGCAAAAGCACAAATGCATGTAACTGCACCATCCACGACAAATTCTTCTCCCCCATTTCCACCTAAGACCTGATTGATCCTAATATAACATTTACGATGACGCGATATTAACGACAGGCAATGTATTTATACCAGTGTTTATTGCAGTGTATAACTTTTAATGTATGTATTACTTATTTTTTTCAGAGTCCAACACTTGCTGGAGGTGTCAGAATGAAACAGGTATTTGTTTTTCGGGTTTTCACCCTTTTTTAGGTTACAGCAATGGTAAAGCAACAGATATCAATTAGAACCTGAGTATTTCGTTTTATGTGGGAATATATTAAGACATTCACTGCGTCCGGTTTTAAGCTTAAAGCCTGTTTTAGACTCCAGGAATCTTAAATGGTCATCAGTGCCTTTCACAAGCATCCACAGTGGGAGCAGAGGTTTTTAAAACATGTTGCCCAACAAATCGAGACATATATCAAACATACATGTAAAATAGTGGCCCTTTTTTTTATATTTTTTTCTCAAGTGATGTGCAGAAGTGAATAGATCATTTGATTTTGAGAGAGACTGGTATTCACACTACTTTCCACTGGTTTGCTATATAAAGCTTACCTGCAGTTCCAGTTGATTTCTTCACACTCCATTTTTTTTTTTTTTTTTCTTTCTTTTTTTGTCATTTCTTGCTGCAGGGTTTCAGATAAATCTGTCTGGTGCTCCTCAAAGTAAGTTTCCTTTTTTTTCCCCCACCGTTTTTTCCATTTTGTTTACTTATTATTCTGTTATTACACTTTTCTTAACAGTGGATGTCACTTTTAATACCAAAGTAGTTGAATAACTAATAGAGGTCGACTTCACGTAAAATAGTACTAAACTTTATTAAATAAATAAATAAAAAACAGGACGGGATCACGAAACTGCGCTAAATGAAAAATAAACATGAATATATTAATTATATTAATAAGTATTCAGGAAAATAAGACCCATCCGATTTGAAACAAAATGAAACACAAAATAAATGAAAAATGTTACATCAAAAATGAGAAAAAAAAAAAAGCTCATTGTAACAGTGATTCACCTCTAGAGGCTGCTCTCGTACTGTATAATGCAACCCGGAAAAACTATCGGTATGGATTTTTGGTAATGGCTGATAGTTTCAGCAATCAACTATCAGTGCTGATTAACAGGCAAAACTAAAGAATCATTCAACTTGTGAATAACTAATATTGCGTTGAGTGGCACTAGACAATGTAATGAGGTGGTGTGAGTGTTGGAGCTTATCGTATATAGTGCCTAATATACTTGGGATGCGTCCGCATTAATCCAGATGTATTTGAAAACCGCACTGGTGTTTTTATTTTTTTATTTTTATGTTTTAAAAAAAATAGCTCAACACTGAAATGTCTGGAAACTATGTGCATGCTGTAAAAAGCTTGGTCATTTCCATCATTCTCCCACACCTCCACACTGCAATGCTTCCCCCACTGGTTTCCTGTAGCTGTCTCAGATTTAAAACTCTCCAGCAGTATCTTGTCACCAAAAAAGATAAACTCTCTAACTTTTTCTCCTGACAGAGTTTTAGATTAATGCTATTTTCAGTATGTGTACTAATGAACCCTCAATAAGATATATTTATTGGTGACTTCTAAGCACTTTTGTAAGTCACTCTAGATAAGGGCCGTCTGCCCATTGGCGTAAATGTAATTGGCATGCATTTACTCATTTTAAGTTCTTTGAATTGACGTTAAGATATTGCATGGTGAAAAAGATCATACACTACTTTAAGCTGAATGGGTCACACGTGACTACACCCGTGGTCGTTTTCGAATATTGCCGACTTATCGAGATATTTTTCAAAAACACATCCTTGGATTAAAATGAATGCAAGACCCCCCTATCTCATCATGCAAGTTAGTAAGAAATTATTTGTCACATCATTTGACTTTTTAATCATTGTTAATTATGATCAGTAAAAGTCATTATAAGTCATCAGAGGTCTAATGTGTTAACCCTGAAGCTATCCACTTCCCAATCTGGATTCTACAAGATGTCAAACATTTCTTTGAGGTTCTGGTCCACTTCATGACATGGTACATTATTGTGCTGGAGATTGTAAATTGTGGCCATGAAGACACGCACAAGGTCAGCTACAGTACTCAAATAAGAGGCTTTAAGTATGCCAAGAAAACATTCCTCATATCGTTACACAACCTCCGCCAGCCTGGACAGTTGACATAAGGCAGTTAAGTCCATGGATTAAAGCTGTTGGTGCCCAGCCATCTGTGTGCTTCAGCAGAAATCGAGATTGATTAGACCAATAATCTGGATAAAAGAATCATCCCAGTTTGGACGGAAAGCCAAAAGACGTTTTCAAGTGTGCCTGGATTAATGCAGACGTAGCCTTATTTGCGTATCATGCTGGAGAAACAACAGCGTGCGCAACGTGGGGAACAGGAATATGCAGGTTGCAAGAAAGATTTGCATGTTAACTTGAATCAAATTCAGGATTTGTTTGTTCCGTTTACAAGGATTAGATGCAATACATTTTAAGTACAAATTAGGTTCTGATGCTGACAAACACCTGATTAGACCAAATAAAGTCTGATCGTAGAGGTTTAATTGTTTATTATGGAGTTTAGGATCCAGAGATTAGAGATTGTATGGTGTTAATGTAAACTGTAACGGATTGTTGTTCCCAGGTAAACGCAAAGCACTGAAGCTAAACTTTGCCAATCCTCCGATTAAACCGAACACAAGACTCCCCATCGCATCAGCCAACACCTCCTTCCATAATCCGCACATGTAAGTGAGCAAAAATAGCAGCAGTCAGATGGTTTACCTTTTCATTGTTGCTAATAAGAATTATTGTGTGGGCGGGTTTTGGTTTGTGTACACACTGATGCAGAGAAAGACTGCGCAATCACAGTATCGAGTCATGTGGAAAGCTGAAGATTTCTCCCGAGCAGCACTGGGACTTCACTGCTGAAGACCTGAAGGACCTAGGCGAGATCGGCCGAGGAGCCTACGGCTCAGTCAACAAAATGGTTCACAAGCCCAGTGGTCAGATCATGGCTGTTAAGGTAAAATTTTGCTGTATTATGATTTTTTTTTTGTAAATAAAGAATTCTCACATACAGTTTTTAGAAAATCAGAAGCCTTGAATGTATATTGTATCTTGTGTGTTATTATTATATAGTATATATCGTAATATACCGTTGTACTTTATTTTATTTATTTTAACTTCTTACTTTACTCTTTTTATTTTTATCTTTATATTGTATTTCTTTCCATGTTTTTAAGTCGGACAGTCAAGAACGCATTGACTACATGTCATACTCTGTAAGAATGTGTATGTGACATAGAATTAAAAAAAATGACATAACTCGTTGTAATATCTAATGACATGGAGTCTGTATGATATTTGTGTTGCAGAGGATTCGTTCCACCGTTGATGAAAAAGAACAGAAGCAGCTGCTCATGGATTTAGACGTGGTTATGAGGAGTAGCGATTGTCCCTACATCGTCCAATTTTATGGTGCTCTGTTTCGAGAGGTGAGCTTAGGTTTATAAGCCTCACACTAAAATTTGTGGACCTGAAGACCGTAGGAAATAAATTTGAGCAATGGCAGTCTCACATATATACAATATTATTACATACATTCTGAAGTATGAGTTTCTTTTTTTTTTTTTTTTTTTTTTCAAATTTTTTTTTTAAGTTTAAACTTTAAACTCGTTCGTCTCCTAGTTGTATTTGTATACTAGGCAGGAGTGTCACTTGACCAAATAATAATAATACCACAGAAAAAGTAAAAAATCTCTGAGCTAAAACCAAATGAGTGTAAAAACAAAAACATTGAGTCATTTCTCTTTTTAGGAACTCTGTTTTTTAATTAATTATCTTATTTATACAACCGAACAATTGAGGGTGAAGGTCTTTGCTCAAACTTGTGACATTTTTTGACATCAAATTCAATGTATTAAGTTTTCAAAAAAAAAAAATGTCAAACTTTTACATCTATATCTACAACATGTGAATCTCCACATCCTAGTTCTGTTGGGTTTAGATCCTGTGACAATAAGCTCATCATTTTCCTGAAAAGTTTGGGTCGATTTTTGCTTTGTGACGTGGTGCGTTTTCATGCAGGAGGTAGCCATTAGAAGATGGTAAAATTGTGGGCTTGAATGGCTGGACAAGGTCAGAAAGAGTACTCAAATAACAGGCTGGAATTGTGCAAAATATGTTCCCCACATCATTACTCCACCCCCACCAACCTTGTTGACACAAGGCAAGTTGGGTCCATGTATTAATGCTTTTAGTGCTAAATACTGATAGTACCAATAGTGTGCATGAGCAGAAAGTGATATTTAATAGACCAGACTACAGGTTTCAAGTTTTATGAATTATCAAAACTTATTACTATAAAATATAAATGAAATTATGGAATTTTTGTGATGAGTCAAACTCGTTTTTGGCTTTCGCTAAAATACCTACTGGAAGAATTTGACAAAACTGGAGATTATTGGAATGGCACCTCAGCTGTGTGTTCACAGACAAAAAAAACCCTCACAGGTCCTCCGACGGGATAATGGACCCATACATACAACTACAAGCACTCAAGAATGGCAAAGAACAAAAGACTGGAGAATTCTAAAAGTTATTCTATTAACCCTGATCTAAATCCTTTTGAAGATCTATGAAAGTTTTTCTTTTTTATATGTTGATTTAAAAATAATTTTTTGAAAATATAGAATAAAAAACTTTCTTTCGGCTTCTCCTATTAGGGGTCGCCACAGTGGATCATCCGCATGTTTGATTTGGCACATGTTTTTCATGCTGGATGCCCTTCCTAACGCAACCCTCCCTATTTATCCGGGCTTGAGACTGGCACTAAGAGTGCACTGGCTTGTGCAACCAACCTGGGGTTGGTTCTCTGACCGGGAATCGAACCCGGGCCACAGCGGTGAGAGCGGCGCATCCTAACCACTAGACCACCAGGGAACCTTTTAAAAATATAGAATAAACAATGAACAATTTCAGTTCACTTTTGTCAAGTTTGTCCACTTTAACGTGGGGGTTCTTCATCAAAGGGTATCAGCAAATTTGTCTACATCTGTAGATGCACTTTTTAAAATGCTGATTCAGACGCTTACCCACAAACCCTCTCTGAATCCCAAAAAAACAATACGCATCTACGTTTCTACTCAGAAATCAAAATCAACCAGTGGTGCATGCAAACCATGTACTTGAGTTAAAGTAATAATAATGTTCCTATTTTTGTCACAAGTCTCTTTTCTTAATCAAATCAATGTATGTGAAAAAAAACAATAATCTATAAATACAATGCTATTAATAAGTATTCCTTTCTTCACCCAGTGTTCTATTTAAACATGGATTTTTCTCTTATTAAATCCCTCTATTTTCGTCTCGTTCACAGGGCGACTGCTGGATATGTATGGAACTCATGTCTACCTCGTTCGACAAATTCTACAAATATGTATATTGCTCATTAGATGATGTCATTCCAGAGGAAATACTAGGCAAAATTACGTTAGCGGTAAGTGCGCCTTCTCTTACACCTTAAAAAGCGCTGCGCCGTTGCTGCTATTTGAGGATTTGTCAATTGTTCTCTTTTCTTTCCCTCTTAAATGTGTTACAGACTGTGAAAGCACTGAATCACTTGAAAGAAAACTTGAAAATAATCCACAGAGGTGAGTGTCGAGTCCGCAACAGCAGCGCGAATGTAGCACACCGATACCAAACTAGTCATGTGTAAGAGATCAGTGGTCAAGATCAGTCTGATCAGAACCTTGAGTCTCAGCACCACCAAGCTGCCCTTTATCTTCAACTGCTCAGCTGTATAAATAGGATAATTGTAAGTTGTTTGAAATAAATAAATGTATATGTAACTATTGCTTGTCTTATTAATCAAGGTTGAGCTTTTTTTTTTTATTATTTATTTATTAAAAAAAACAAAACAAATTATTCCCATATTATCGCCAATTGGAGATCTAGGAGATGGATTGGAAGTGATAGCTTCGGATCAGGAGGTCACGACTTCGAATCGCAGCATCACCAAGCTGCCATTGCTGGGCCCTTATGCAAGGCCCCCAACCCTCTTTGTAGAGTAGATAATTCTAAGTTGCTCGCTGGATATCCACCGAATGCCATGAATCGAAAATGTTTGCTGCCACTAGATGGAGCTGTCCTAATAGTGAACTGACCTGCTGAAAGAAGCACAAATGCCTGATTGCTGTACGCCGACTTGTACTGTGTTACGTGTCTTGTACTGACTTCTAGTCTGCAAAAACTGATTATTATTGTTCAATATTATCATTTCCTGTTATTATGGAGTAAGTTGATTTCTTGAAATCTGCTTTATATTTCCAATTCATAGACATCAAACCGTCCAACATTCTCCTGGATAGAAATGGCAACATAAAGCTGTGTGACTTCGGGATCAGCGGACAGCTGGTCGACTCTATAGCCAAGACTAGAGATGCTGGATGCAGACCTTACATGGCTGTGAGTCAACAGTTTGATACGGCTTCCTCGGATTGTAACCCCCGTAACTGTAATTGCAGAATGCAATGATCATGTATAAATAAAGGCATTAACATTCGCTACATTTATTTCTACACGTCTTACACGAAGAACGCATGATTTATGTTTTTTATAAAGACAAACTGGTATATAAATTGACCGCATTCATATAAAGTGGTATCAAAAAGTTTTGAGATTAATGGTGCTCTTCTAACCACGTGCGTTACCACGTCTGCCAGTTAGAAGATAGAAGAAACTTGAAATTTTGCATGCATCTGGGCAAATCTGCCACACAGACATTTGACATGGCGTACATTTGACACAAGGCGGTGCCGCAACGACCCGATCGAGGAGTTTTGAGCGCTTCAAGAGCGGAACTGGAAGAAGACGAGAGATCAGGAAGACTTTCTACGAGCTCACCCCCCCTGCCCGAATGTCAAAACCATTAGGCAGCTTGTGCATGATGATCGTTGGAGAACCACCCACATGATCTGACTTCCGAACCCCCCCCTCCCCAATCACAATCCACGTGCCAGATTTGGCACCTGCCAACTTCGCTTTTTCCCAAAGATGAAGATCCGTCTCAGAGATCAGCATTTTGACATTGCGGAGATCCGGCGCGATTAGCAGAAGGTGCTTGACACACTTCAAAAAGAAGACTTTCGGGACACGTTTCAGACGTGGCAGAAATGGTGGGAGCTCCATATTACCGTGCAAGGGACCTATTTTGAAGGTGATGGTGTGTAAACATCGATAAATAAAGTACTTCCTTGTTAACAGAACCAGTCTCGAAAAGTTTAAAATTTTCGATACCACCTCGTGTATACCTGCGCTGTGCCTTGTAGTCTGCTGCTGTAGAAAATACGCCTTGACCAATCAGATTCGAGAATTCAGTAGCACTGTGATATAACTAGTATTTTTTTTTCCTACAGCCCGAAAGGATAGACCCTAGCGCTTCTAGACAAGGCTACGACGTGCGCTCGGACGTCTGGAGTTTGGGAATTACGCTGGTTTGTGACTCGTTGAATGTTCCTTAATTTTTATAATTAAAAAATATAAATAAATATTACTAAAAATTGACTGTTAAACGATTCGATTTCTTTTGTTAGTACGAGCTGGCCACCGGCCGATTCCCATACCCTAAGTGGAACAGCGTGTTCGATCAACTGACGCAGGTGGTGAAGGGCGATCCTCCTCAACTGAGCAACTCGGAGGAGAGACAGTTTTCTCCCAAATTCACCAACTTCGTTAATCTCTGGTGAGTTTCCCTGTTTTTGAGTTGTTTTTTTTTTTAGGATACAGACATAAAAACACAGCCAAGTTCTAAACAATGTTTTGTTCTTCTCAGCCTTACAAAGGACGAGTCGAAAAGGCCAAAGTACAGGGAGCTTCTGGTAAATGCATCTTATGTCCTTTGTTATATTTATTATAAAAAAAAGGAATTGTTGAATATTTTTTATTTAATATTGAATATCAAAAGCAGAAAAAGGAGACTACAGCCCATGATTTCGCACAACAAAAAGAATAGAAAGTGACTTTTTTTTTTTTATTCATTTTTCCTATTAATTTATTCACACAGTGTAATCAAAATCACACACTACCAA